>NW_013814371.1:0-620 GCF_000517525.1 Limulus polyphemus
TCCTGATATTTATTGTCAGTTTCGAATTAATGAGTATGGGTTCAGTGCCAATGTAGAAAATGGTTTGGATACGACAGTTTCCTCCCAACCGTGAAGAATAGTAGTAATATCGTGGTATGGGTTTACTTTAGCTGGTTTGATTTCATCCAAAATGGTGGATAATATCGTGGTGTGGGTCTATTTTAGTTGGTTTTAACCTTATACATATTAGTAGGTGATATCATAGTGTGGGTGTATTTTAGCTAGTCGGAATTTATCTACAGTGATGGGTAATATCGTGGCGTGGGTCTATTTTAGCTAATTTGGACTTTATCCATACTGACTGGTAATATTGTGGTGTGGGTATATTTTAGCTGAATGGACTTTATCCACAATGGTTGGTAATATTGGTGTGTGCCTCGTTTATCTGGTTTGGACTTTGTCCATAGTGGTTGGTAATATTGTGGTGTGGGTATATTTTAGCTGAATGAACTTTATCCATAGTGGTGGGTAATATCGTGGTGTAGGCCTATCTTAGCTGGTTTGGACTTTAATCCACAATGGTTGGTAATATTTGTGTGGGCCTAGTTTATCTGGTTTGGACTTTATCCACAGTGGTTGGTAATATTTTGTGTGTGTCT
>NW_013814372.1:0-1004 GCF_000517525.1 Limulus polyphemus
ATGACTTACTTTCTTCTGGGTCAAAAGGTCACAAAGATCATTGCTAACCTACAGCCTTCTTAGTCAAAAGGTCACAACAGCCATTTTGGGTCGAAAGGTCAACTGAATTTTTTCCATATCAAATTTACAACGTTCACTCTTGTACCTTTTTTTTTAATGTGTTCATTGCACGAACTTGCTAAATCAAACACGTCGTTGTTTTTCGGGTTTTCTCTAATTGTGTTTGACAGTCTTGGTTTCTTTAGGTAAATTGGTTTTAGTAATTTTCCTTCTTTCATATTTCCCTCCCGGGTTTTTTTCTAACTTAATTTTCCCACAATTCACTTTCTTATTTCTTTCAACTATATCAGTTTTTCCTGTCAAACCCCGCTCATCTCTATTTCACATTTTTTGTAATTCTTCTATTTTCTGAGCCTTGCTTTATTTTCCAAGTTCTCTCTCTTCCTGTAGCTAATGTTCTGTATTTCAACATTTTAAAAAATATTTCAAGATTTTAACTTTTTGTAAACTTGCTTCTTCTGTTGAGCAACTTTCCAGAGAAAACTGTAACAACAGAACCCTTCTCATGTACAACAGTAACTACCTGCTTCTCCTATTGAGTCACGTACTGTGGTAACTGTGACCTGCTTCTCCTACTGAATCACGTGCTATGGTAACTGTGACCTGCTTCTCCTATTGAATCACGTGCTGTGGTAACTGTGACCTGCTTCTCCTACTGAATCACGTGCTATGGTAACTGTGACCTGCTTCTCCTACTGAATCACGTGCTATGGTAACGGTGACCTCCTTCTCCACTGATCACGTGCTATGGTAACTGTGACCTGCTTCTCCTATTGAATCATGTGCTATGGTAACTGTGACCTGCTTCTCCTATTGAACTGTGACCTACTTCTCCTACTGAATCACGTGCTATGGTAACTGTGACCTGCTTCTCATATTGAATCATGTGCTATGGTAACTGTTACCAGCTTCTCCTATTGAACTGTGACCTGCTTCTCCTACTG
>NW_013814373.1:0-486 GCF_000517525.1 Limulus polyphemus
CCTCAAGTTGTTGCTGAGGGATCAGCTTGTAGATGCTTTGGACAGTGCACAACTAAAGATACAAGTGAAGCAAGCACACATCTCTACTATGCAGGATGCAATGGCCAGAACTCTCGAATTTGAATCTTACATTAAGTCCAGCACAGAGGTACCAAGGTTGGTACAGTCATTAGGATTCAAGGCCAGAAAAGGTCAAGAGAGGTTTGAGGGACTTTGCTTGCACTGTAATAAACCTGGGCACAAGAGAGCTCAATGCTGGCAACTTCAACACAGGGAAGATGCTACAGCAGGAAAGGCTGCTACCCAGAAAGGTTGTTGGAATTGTGGAAAGCAGGGACATATGAGGAGCCAGTGTAAGTAGAATATTACCAACAAGTCGGCTTCAAGGAGACCAGTAGTGGTTGGTGTTGAGCGACGCCCACCAACCCCCATCATGAAAGTCCCTACAGCTAGGTGTAAAATGCTAAGCATACACACAGTGTCTAT
>NW_013814374.1:0-654 GCF_000517525.1 Limulus polyphemus
AATAAGATAACTTTCAGATGTTAGACCTTGGTTTACAGAGTACGAGAATAAAAGAATTTTGCATTGGACATAACACGTTGAACAAGTCTCAGGCTAAAACGTTTAACCGATATAACCCGTTAAACAAGTACCTGTTAAAAAGTATAACCGACCAATGGTTCTTACCCTGGACAGTGAGCTCTGCTTCTGCTGACACCCTTCCCAGGTAATTAGACGCCACACATCGATAAGTGCCAACGTCAGGTTTCTGGACATTGCTGATGGTCAGTGTTCCGCGAGTTGAAACGTGATACCTAGCAGAATTGGTTAGTGGCGAATTATTATAGGTCCAGGTGATGTCTGGCTTGGGATGACCAGTGGCTTGGCAAGACAGAACCACTTCCGAACCGACAGGGACGTCTTGATCCACGGGACGATGAATAAAACGAGCTGGAACTGAAAGGTCAGTAACCTCGTGAGAAATTGTTTTATAGACAAACCATGACAGTGTATCAACTGAAAGGTCAGTAAACTGGTGAGAAATTGTTTTATAGACAAACCACGACAGTGTATCAACTGAAAGGTCAGTAAACTGGTGAGAAATTGTTTTATAGACAAACCACGACAGTGTATCAACTGAAAGGTCAGTAAACTGGTGAGATATTGTTTTATAGA
>NW_013814375.1:0-754 GCF_000517525.1 Limulus polyphemus
GACTGAAATAAAACAGTTTTTGAATATTATCTGGAGAGTAAAGGTCGTTTTTTTTTCCCCTAACTTTATTATCAAAATGTCAAAATATATTTTATATAATGAACAATCAGCTTGGGCCGGCTGTAATAAGATGTTATCCTGACCTTCGAACCTAGACAAGCTTGTGTTAACTATGTTTTACTGATAAATATATAGTTAAGGCGACAAATATAAGAAAATTAAAGAATAGGTTAAACAATTGCCAAGTTTTTTATAGTTTTATTTGAAAAGGATGACGTTTCGAGCCAGCACTCTTCGTCAGAACGTACAGCTTAGAACAAAGGCGCATGCGCAGAATTTATAAAATGCGTGCGTAGCATTGTGAACATTGAGCGTGAAATTACGTTATACATAAATAATAGAAGTAGATAAAACACTCTATTTCTCTTTTCCACCCTTCTTTAGAATTTACTTGAGAAATATCCGCCAGAACGTACCTACATATACATTAACATATACATACAAGACGACCATCTGACCACTAGTATATAAAGAAACACATTCACACACGTACCTACATTAACGTATACTGTTAATGTAGGTACGTGTGTGAATGTGTTTCTTTATATACTAGTGGTCAGATGGTCGTCTTGTACTCTTGTATGTATAAAAAAACACATTCACACACGTACCTACATTAACATATACATACAAGACGAACATCTGACCACTAGTATACATTACAGAGAAACACATTTACACACGTACCTACATT
>NW_013814376.1:0-486 GCF_000517525.1 Limulus polyphemus
TAGTGAAACATCTTTATTATATTATTATTATCTATTTTACCTAATCTAACCTTAACTAACCAAAAGAGATTCCTATTTTTATATTACACATGAAAAAAAGAAATAAAATACTTTCCTGGACCTTTTTTTTTGCTGTCAACTGTTGATGACACTTAACCTTACTTTTTTCATACTAATGGTAGTAGTGCACTAAATAATCTTTATTTAATTGAATAATGCACCAAAGAATAATAACATGCAAAAACAGACAGTTTCCCCTAACTATCACAGTTTTTCTGGCTTTTTAACTAAGTGACAAGAGCCATTACAAGTTCATCCAAACTAGTCAATATGTTTCTTGTGGGAACGAAGCTTGTACTCACAGAGAAAATGACAATTTTCACGTCACTTGACAGATGAAAACTTTGGCTTTCTATTGGTTATACATAAGATAGTATTAAAAGTAAGAGAGAACTATTAACAAATCCTGAAAGAGAGGATGTGATA
>NW_013814377.1:0-829 GCF_000517525.1 Limulus polyphemus
TTTTTAACACATCTTTTGTCAGTGATAAAGCCTTGATGTTCTTTTTAACACATCTTTTGTCAGTGATAAAGCCTTGATGTTCTTTTTAACACATCTTTTGTTAGAGATAAAACCTTGATGCTCTTTTAAACACATCTTTTGTTAGTGATAAAACCTCGATGCCCTCTTTTAGCATACATTTTGTCAGAGATAAAACCATGATGCTCTTTTAAACACATCTTTTGTCAGAGATGAAACCTTGATGTTCTTTTTAACACATCTTTTGTTAGTGATAAAACCTCGATGCCCTCTTTTAGCATACATTTTGTCAGAGATAAGACCCTGATGCTCTTTTTAACACGCCTTTTGTCTTGGGTAAGGTGTTGACGTTTCAGTAAGTTTTGTGTCACTGAGTTCATGACGCTTACAGATATCATTGATAAAATCTTGACATATTTTCACCAGCAGACTAGTTATCACATGGTTTATTTTCCACCAATGGGTGACTAGTCAGAGGTCTTGTTCTTCGCCGTATCTATTGTACGGGGTTAATTCTTGTGGAAACGGGTGGGGTTTGCACCAGCAGACTAGTTATCACATGGTTTATTTTCCACCAATGGGTGACTACTCAGAGGTCTTGTTCTTCACCGTATCTATTGTACGGGGTTAATTCTTGTGGAAACGGGTGGGTTTTGCAGGAGTTATTTTTATGGTAAAAAGTATTTGTTTTTCACATTGTTAATTAATATGGCGACAGTTGAGATTTTACAAAATGTATTGTTCTGGAAACAGATGCGTTTTATTCTAACAAGTTGGTTTTGACAGATTAATTATTATGGTAACAGGTGGG
>NW_013814378.1:0-485 GCF_000517525.1 Limulus polyphemus
GACGACAGACACAACTATAGAGCGCTGGTAGCGGCTCTAGAACTCAGGTATGGAACTCAAAATCAGTCCGAAGTCTACAGGGCTAGGTTTAGGACGAGAGTCTGTGCTAAAGGGGAGAGGCTGCAAGAGCTGGCACTGGATTTGAAAAGTATGGCACACAACGCCTACCCAACTGCACCACCCGATGTCCTCAAGTTGTTGCTGAGGGATCATGTTGTAGATGCCTTGGACAGTCCACAACTTAAGATACAAGTGAAGCAAGCACACCCCTCTATTATGCAAGATGCAATGGACAGAACTTTTGAATTCGAATCCTACATTAAGTCCTGCACAGAGGTACCAAGGTTGGTATTCAAGGCCAGAAAAGGGCAGCTTTCAGAGAGGTTTGAGGGACGTTGCTGGCACTGTAAGAAATCTGAGCACAAGAGAGCTCAATGCCGGCACTTCAACACAGGAAGATGCCACGGCAGGACAGGCTGCTATTC
>NW_013814379.1:0-1111 GCF_000517525.1 Limulus polyphemus
TGTCTTCTTATTGACAGTATACAGTATTTCAATAAGAAGACACAAGATTTAACGTGTGTACTGTATTGTTAAATCTTGTGTAACAAGCCATAAGATTTAACGATACTGTGTACTATCAATAACAGTCCACAAGATTTAACGAAACTGTGTACTGTCAATAAGAAGATTGATAGTACACAGTATCGTTAAATCTTGTGTCTTCTTATTGACAGTACACAGTATTGTTAAATAATACTGTGTACTGTCAATAACAAGCCATAAGATTTAACGATACTGTGTACTATCAATAACAGGCCACAAGATTTAACTAACTGTGTACTGTCAATAAGAAGACAAAATAAGATATAACCAATAAGAAGACACAAGATATAACAATACTGTGTATTATCAAAAACAACACACACATTACAGAGTATTGTTAAATCTTGTGTGTTGTTTTTGATAATACACAGTATTGTTATATCTTGTGTCTTCTTATTGACATTACACAGTATTGTTAAATCATTTGTCTTCTTATTGACAGTACACAGTATTGTTAAATATTTTGTCTTCTTATTGACAGTACACAGTTTCGTTAAATCTTGTGGCCTGTTATTGATAGTACACAGTATCGTTAAATCTTATGGCTTTTTATTAATAGTACACAGTATCGTTAAATCTTGTGTCTTCTTATTGACAGTAAACAGTATTGTTAAATCTTATGGCTTGTTATTGATAGTACACAGTATCGTTAAATCTTGTGTCTTCTTATTGACAATACACACTATTGTTAAATATTTTATTTTCTTATTGACAGTACAGAGTTTCGTTAAATCTTTTGGCTTGTTATTGATAGCACACAGTATCGTTAAATCTTATGGCTTGTTATTGATAGTACAAGGTATCGTTAAATCTTGTGTTTTCTTATTGACAGTACACAGTATTGTTAAATCTTGTGTGTTGTTTTTGATAATAAACAGTATTGTTATATCTTGTGTTTTCTTATTGACATTACACAGTATTGTTAAATCTTGTGTCTTTTTATATTGACAGTACACAGTATTGTTAAATATTTTGTCTTCTTATTGATAGTACACAGTATCGTTAAATCTTATGGCTTGTTATTGATAGC
>NW_013814380.1:0-766 GCF_000517525.1 Limulus polyphemus
TAACAGTAATTATCCATCTATCATTAAAGACCTACCAGTAATTATCCATCTATCATTAAAGACCTACCAGTCACTATTCATCTATAATAAAAGACCTACCAGCCACTATCAATCTGTAAAAGATGGATAGTGGCTGGTAGGTCTTTTATCTTTTATTACAGTGGCTGGTAGGTCTTTTATTACAGATGGATTGTGGCCTTTAGGAGCAACTCTCTATCTATAGTAAAAGACCTATCAGCCACTATCCATTAATAATAAAACACCTACCAGTCACTATCCATCTATAATAAAAGACCTACCAGCCACAATCCATCTATAATAAAAGACCTACCAGTCACTATACATCCATAATAAAAGACCTACCAGCCACTATCTATATATAATGAAAAACCTACCAGCCACTATACATCTGTAATAAAAGACCTACCAGCCACAATCCATCTATAATAAAAGACCTACCAGCCACTATCCATCTATAATAAAAGACCTACCCGCCAAAATCCATCTGTAATAAAAGACCTACCAGACACAATCCATCTGTAATAAAAGACCTACCAGCCACAATCCATCTGTAATAAAAGACCTACCAGCCATTCTCTATCTATAGTAAAAGACCTATTAGCCACTATCCATCTATAATAAAACACCTACCAAATTACTATCCATCTGTAATAGGGACCTACCAGCTACTATCCATCTGTAATAAAAGACATACCAGCCACAATCCATCTGTGATAAAAGACCTACCAGCCATTCTATATCTATA
>NW_013814381.1:0-483 GCF_000517525.1 Limulus polyphemus
TTCTTTTCTACCATCCCATCAGACTGTGGGTGAGGTGGCGTTGTTCTGGTCTTTCGTATGCCAAACAACTTTCAGCATTCATGAAACACAGCTGATTCAAAGTTACGGCCTTGCTCTGAATGCAGTTCATATGGCATACCAAATATGAAGAAGAAATCACTAACAGCCGAAGCCACAGTTGTAGCTTCCTCATTTGGTATTGCATATGCCTCAGGCCACTTGGTGAAATAATCCATCACCACACAAATGTATCTGTTTCCAGCACGAGTTTGAGGCAAAGGACCAGCAATGTCAACAGCTACTCTTTCCACTGGTGTGCCAACTTGATATAACTTCATTGGAGCACGTCCCTTATGCTTGGGTCCCTTTTTAGCACAACATCTACTGCACCATTCTTCCACATCTTGCCTCATACCTATCCAGTAAAATCTCTGTCGCAGGTGACTCAATGTTTTCTTAACTCCGAGATGTCCTCCTGTTAAA
>NW_013814382.1:0-486 GCF_000517525.1 Limulus polyphemus
GTGAGATGGATAGTTTTAAGCCTACTGTGGCAAGAATCTAACTGAGGACTAAGTCATGAAAACTGTTGTAGCTAGGTTAATAATAATGTTGCGTCAGCGAGTCACATGACCACTGTGACGCCACGTTTCTAGAACTATCTTGTTTCTTCATGAATGCTCTAGTATTTACAGGATAGAGGGTAGGCTGGTATATAAAAGAGGAGAATGTAATATGTGTGCGTAGATAGTGAGTAATTGAACTGCAGTCAGAAGTATTATTGACGTTCGTTGATATAGCGTTGTTTAGCGCGATTGTTGAAGTTGAGTGTATCGGTAAAGTTGTATTCGGAAAGAATAAACCAGTTTTTATTAAGAAAGAACTTGTGTCGCTTAAGTTTCGTCGGAACGAAGTTACGGAAAATCAATTAACAAACGGAGACGTAACAATAAGTTAACAACAATACACTATTTCGAAGGTCAAATTAATATAACAGTCGGGTGACAAAA
>NW_013814383.1:0-484 GCF_000517525.1 Limulus polyphemus
AAACGTGTATATGCAAAGAAAAGCCAAAACTATGGTTTTTATCATTAAATGAAGATATAGCCTAAAGATGCTTTGCGGGCTTTACAGCATAACCATGTTTCATTCGCCCGGGCCCCTGGGCAGTTGACACCTTCACCCCCCCCCCTCCCACCGACGGCGGGCCTGGTTATACGAAAAAAATCAACACTTCTTCTGGGGTTGTACAGATAATATGTAAACACTCTAAACCATCTCCTGAGGTTACACAAGTAATGTATAAGACAATGTTATGGTATTAAAGACTGTTTGAAATGGTGTATTTAAATGTTTTACACTCACAAAAAGAAACCTATCATTCTATAGGTATTTGAAGAACTTGTAGCATTTCGCCACAATTTAATTGCTGACTGTTTGGTTTAAATATTAGTGACTAATTTATATTTGTGAGTGAATTTATTATTTTTAAGTTTTGTTATAATAAGAGTTAAAAGCAGACGATTGTAGA
>NW_013814384.1:0-919 GCF_000517525.1 Limulus polyphemus
TTTCTCTATATAAGGAATATGTTTATCTTGAATATTTAAATATTTTCTACATCTGATTTGTGTCTCCAAATAACTCAGCTGACCAATTCACAACAGATAATTCTTGTCGCATGCATTCAAAATTTGGTTTTTTTGAAACTTGTAATAAAATATCATTATTTCTGATCATCATACACAAGTTGTTAATCAACTGATCTTCGAGTTCATTTGATGATTACATTCAGCTACTCAGTTATTCTCACATGAGGCTTATGTAGTTCGAATAACTAAAAATAGTAACAATTGGAAACAGTGATTTTGATTGGTTGATTATTGTCATGAGTTGTGATGGTAATAGATGAAACTGAACATCCTGTAATTAATCAAAACTAATGGGAAATATTTCTATTACTTGGATAGTTGAAATAATTGAAAACACTGAGTTTGATTGGTTGATTATTTTCATGAGTTGTGATGAACAACGTGTAATTAACCAAAACTAATGGGAAATATTTCTATTACTTGGATAGTTGAAATAATTGAAAACACTGAGTTTGATTGGTTGAGAATACTGAAGTGAAACTTTTAGCCAGAAATTATCTTACCAGTAGAGCTGGACAATTAACTTAATTAATAAAAATTATGATTAAATCAACTAATGTCATGAAAATAATCAACCAATCAAACTCAGTGTTTTCATTTATTTCAACTATCCAAGTTATAGAAATATTTCCCATTAGTTTTGGTTAATTACAGGTTGTTCATCACAACTCATGACAATAATCTTGTACTAAACTGGTTTCTGGCTACTAGGTTCGTTTTAGTATTCTCTGTACAAACAACCGGTATGCTCCAAATTAAATGACACTGATGTTGACTGTGAGACAGACTGGTGAGATCATAACTTAAAAACAGTTCCATATGTGATAATGGGTTTCTT
>NW_013814385.1:0-950 GCF_000517525.1 Limulus polyphemus
TCCTGTCAATAAGAAGACACAAGATTTTACGATACTGTGTACTGTCAATAAGAAGACACAAGATTTAACGATACTGTGTACTTTCATTAAAAATACACTAGATTTAACGATACTGTGTATTAAACAGTACACAGTATCGTTAAATCTTGTGTCTTTTATTGAAATCTTGTGTCTTCTTAATGAACGATACTGTGTACTGTCAATAAGAAGACACAAGATTTAACGATACTGTGTACTGTCAATAAGAAGACACAAGATTTAACGATACTGTGTACTGTCAATAAGAAGACACAAGATTTAACGATACTGTGTACTGTCAATAAGAAGACACAAGATTTAACGATATTCTGTATTGTGAATAAGAAGACACAATATTTAACGATATTGTGTACTGTCAATAAGAAGACAAAAGATTTAACAATACTGTGTACTATCAATAAAAGACACACGATTTAGCAAGACTGTGTACTATCAGTAAAAGACAATAGATTTTACGATACTGTGTACTGTCAATAAGAAGACACAAGATTTAACGATATTGTGTACTTTCAATAAGAAGACACAAGATATAACAATACTATGTACTGTCAATAAGAAGACACAAGATTTAACAATACTGTGTACTGTCAATAAGAAAACACAATATTCAATGATAATGTGTACTGTCAGTAAGAAAACACAAGATTTAACAATAATATGTCCTGTCAATAAGAAGACACAAGATTTAACAATACTGTGTACTATCAATAAGAAAACACACAGTATCGTTAAATCTTGTACTGTCAATAAGAGGACACAAGATTTAACGATAAAATCTTGTGTCTTCTTATTGACAGTACACAGAACGATACTGTGTACTATCAATAAGAAGACACAAGATTTAACGATACTGTGTACTGTCAATAAGAAGACACAAGATTTAACGATACTGTGTACTATCAATAAGAAGA
>NW_013814386.1:0-728 GCF_000517525.1 Limulus polyphemus
AGTTACACCTAGGTTTTCGTGGAGTAGTTGTACAAAATAACGCTAAAGATGAGTATGGTGGTTATAAATTCGGTAACTAGAGTTATACCTAAGTGTTCGAGGTGTAGTTGTACCAAGTAAGGCTAAAGATGAGTATGGTGGTTATAAATTCGGTAACTAAAGTTACACCTAGGTGTTTGTGGAGTGGTTTTACCAAATAACGCTAACGATGAGTATCGTGGTTATAAATTCGGTAACTATAGTTAAACCTAGGTGTTCGAAGAGTTGTCGTACCAAATAACGCTAAAGATGAGTATGGTGGTTACAAATTCGGTAACTAGAGTTACACCTAGGTTTTCATGGAGTAGTTGTACCAAGTAAGTCTAAAGATCAGTATGGGGTTACAAATTCGGTAACTAGAGTTTCACCTTGGTGTTCGTGGTGTTGTTGTACCAAATAACGCTAAAAACGACTATGGTGGTTATAAATTCTGTAACTAGAGTAACACCTAGGTGTTCGTGGAGTTCTTGTACAAAAAAACGCTAAAGATGAGAATGGTGATTATAAATTCGGAAAATATATTTACACCTAGGTGTTCATGGAGTAGTTGTACCAAGTAAGGCTAAATATGGGTATGATGGTTATAAATTCGGTAACTATAGTTACACCTAGGTATTTATTGAGTAGTTGTACCAAGTAAGGCTAAGGATGAGTATGGTTGTTATAAATTCGGTAACTAAAGTTACACC
>NW_013814387.1:0-486 GCF_000517525.1 Limulus polyphemus
TTTGATGTATAAGGTTAGATTAACACCCAATAACAGTGAATTTATATCGTTTTGATGTATAAGGTTAGATTAACACCCAATAGCAGTGAATGTATATCGTTTTGATGTAGAAGGTTAGATTAACACCAAATGACAGTGAATGTATATCGTTTTGATGTATAAGGTTAGATTAACACCCAATAACAGTGAATTTATATCGTTTTGATATATAAGGTTAGATTAACACCCAATAGCAGTGAATGTATATCGTTTTGATGTATAAGGTTAGATTAACACCCAATAGCAGTGAATGTATATCGTTTTGATGTATAAGGTTAGATTAACACCAAATGATAGTGAATGTATATCGTTTTGATGTATAAGGTTAGATGAACACCCAATAACAGTGAATGTATATCGTTTTGATATATAAGGTTAGATTAACACCCAATAGCAGTGAATGTATATCGTTTTGATGTTTTAGGTTAGATTAACACCCAATAGCAG
>NW_013814388.1:0-486 GCF_000517525.1 Limulus polyphemus
GTTGTTTTGTTATCTATACAGTACAGTCATATTTTCTCCACTTATAGCATCGACATCTTTAATGTGGTTATACAGTACCAACATCTTTGATATTTCTATATCGCAACATCATCTCTGTTTTCCTTGTGTGAATGTGTTGTAACTTCTTCAGTCGTTGGCTATGTGTTTTGGATTATTTTAGAATGTATAATTCCAAGTCCATTCCACGTAACGATCAGGTTGATTGTTTTTATTATCTTTTGCTTCTTTCTTTCCACAGTGTTTACATTCTTTATTCACATACGGTCTACGAGATAAATCATCATCATTTCCAAGGTTCCGTCCAGGACCATGTGCAATTTTAGTTAAACTCTTTGAAGTTTAAGGAAAAGTCTTGCTAACTAGCTTTATGAAACGTGAAAATTTGGAAACCAATTCAATGCTGCATTATCTGGCCGAAATGTGAACTTTTTGTCCATATAGATAATACTGGTAAAAAACTTATGT
>NW_013814389.1:0-500 GCF_000517525.1 Limulus polyphemus
ATTATTTGTTTTTGTTGATGTGGCGTTTAGTTAGTTTGTCTCGCGTATGTATAAATGTCCTTCTTAGTTTCCTACGTTCGGAGATTAATTTTAAAATTTCTGGTATTAATTTCCAGTGACTAGGATTTGTGTTTCTAACTTTGGAGGGCATGATACTTTCCATTGATTTTTTTAATTGTTGTTGTTAGTGTGTTGACGTAGCTGTCAATATCTGTTTCTGATGTGATATTCGTCTCGATATTTGGAATATTGTTACATATTAGGTTATTAAATCTGACCCAGTCTGTTGTTGAATATTCGCAAATGATGGACATAAGACTTGGGGTGTTTCTATTACGTGAGTATAGTGTAAAATATATCGGATCATGGTCACTACCTATGTTAGGGAGTACTTTAAAGTTGCTGGTGTGACCTACGAGGGTGTTGGGAACAACAGCTAAATCGAGAATGCCTTGTGATCCTGTGTGATGAGTGTGTGTCATGGTTGGTGTCGTTGATAG
>NW_013814390.1:0-485 GCF_000517525.1 Limulus polyphemus
TTTTAATAACAACCAAATCAAACCCAATTACCTATATTTTGTCAGTGGCTGATACTCAACAACTTAGCTTTCCTAGATCAATGACATAGATGGCCAACTGAAGATAGCTACTAGCCAATTTTGAAAAATCTCGATGACTGAATGATATCTTTCTGTTTAGGTTTAGCCGATGTTCAACAGTCTTGATTACTGAGTGATATATTTCTGTTTAGGTCACAACAGGAGGATAGTTTTACCTTTCTTTCGTTAGTACTTAACCTTAGAACTTTCACAAATAACTGATGAATATCATTTATATCTTTATCACTGGTTTACATCCTTTCTTTGTTTAGATATTGACAATATTTAGCACCTCTCGTGTCATTGGCAGATGAACGATTCTCCATTTCTCCATCTTTATATCCTACCAAGTATCTTATATTTCTTTGGTCAGTGATACCCAGTGTTCCATAATAAATTGCAATTTTTAAATCACTAGATCAAAC
>NW_013814391.1:0-444 GCF_000517525.1 Limulus polyphemus
AAAAGAAGACACAAGATTTAACAATATTGTATCCTGTCAATAAGAAGATAAAGGATTTATCAACACTGTGTACTGTCAATTAGAAGAAAAAAAATATCAATAAAGTGGACTGACAGTATACAGTATTGATAAATCCTTTATCTTCTTATTGACAGGACACAGTATTATTAAATTATGTGTCTTCTTATTGTCAGTACACAGTATTGATAAATCCTCTATCTTCTTATTGACAGGAAAAAAGACACAAGATTTAACAATATTGAGTCCTGTCAATAAGAAGATACAGGATTTATCAATACTGTGTACTGTCAATAAGAAGACACAAGATTTAACGATACTGTGTACTGTCAATAAGAAGACACAAGATTTAAAAATACTGTGTCCTGTCAATAAGAAGATATTGGATTTATCAATACTGTGTACTGTCAAAAAGAAGAAACAAGA
>NW_013814392.1:0-543 GCF_000517525.1 Limulus polyphemus
TTTAGTCTTTCTTACACTATATTTTAATGGCTTTCATAATGGTATTTTTAATCCTTCTTAAACTATATTTTTTCGATTATTATAAAGGTCTTTTAGTTCTTCATTCCTCCAAATTTTGTTTGACATTGATGAGGTTCATTTTAGTCAGTTTTCCACTAGATTTTGTTGACTTTGAAAACGTGTTTTTAGTTTTCTTCCACTCGATTTTGTCGACTTTCATAACTGACTTTTTAGGGTCTTCTTAGACTAGTTATTTTTGACTTTGATAGCGGTATTTTTAGTCTTTCTTACACTATATTTTAATGACTTTCATAATGGTATTTTTAATCCTTCTTAAACTATATTTTGTTGACTGTCATAAAGGTCTTTTAGTTTTCCTTCCACTAGATTTTGTTGGCATTGATATGGGTCGTTTTAGTCAGTTTTCAAGTATATTTGGTCGACTTTTATAACGAACTTTTGGTCTTTCTTCCTCTAGATTTTGTTGACATTGATAAGGGTCCTTTTAGTCAGTTTTCCACTAGATATTTTTGACTATGAAAC
>NW_013814393.1:0-485 GCF_000517525.1 Limulus polyphemus
TTATGTACAGGAAGTCGTCCCTGATAACTTTATTATTATGTACAGGAAGTCGTCCCTGATAACACTTTATTATTATGTACAGGAAGTCGTCCCTGATAACTCATATTCTTCATGGCTGTATTCATAGTAATCCTCGTATTATTATCATTTAACCATACCTAATCGGCCTTACTAAAAGTTAACAAGCATAGCTGTGTAATTATTATCATTTAACCTAAACGGCTTTGCTAAAAGTTAACAAGCATAGCTGTGTAATTATTATCATTTAACCTAAACGGCCTTACTAAAAGTTAACAAGCTTGGCTGTGTAATTATTATCATTTAACCTAAACGGCCTTGCTAAAAGTTAACAGCAAATGTAACAGATTGTGTAGAAGTACGCTCAAAGCTTGACTGAAGATCAAAGATTAGATAATTATTTATCTAGCTTAATTCTTTTTTTTTGGTAAAGTTGAGAGACAAGGCAAATGAATATTTATAACAGT
>NW_013814394.1:0-1276 GCF_000517525.1 Limulus polyphemus
AAGTGATTTGTGGTTACTGGGTTACATAGAGAAGTGATTTGTGGTTATTGGGTTAGGTAGAGAAGTGATTTGTGGTTACTGGGTTACATAGAGAAGTGATTTTTTGGTTATTGGGTTACGTAGAGAAGTGATTTTTGGTTATTGGGTTATGTAGAGAAGTGATTTTTGGTTATTGGGTTATGTAAAGAGGTGATTTTTTGGTTATTGGGTTACGTAGAGAAGTGATTTTTGGTTATTGGGTTACGTAGAGAAGTGATTTGTGGTTACTGGGTTACGTAGAGAAGTGATTTTTGGTTATTGGGTTACGTAGAGAAGTGATTTGTGGTTACTGGGTTACGTACAGAAGTGATTTGTGGTTACTGGGTTATTAGGTAGAGAAGTGATTTGTGGTTACTGGGTTATGTAGAGAAGTGATTTTTTGGTTATTGGGTTACGTAGAGAAGTGATTTGTGGTTACTGGGTTACGTAGAGAAGTGATTTGTGGTTACTGGGTTATGTAGAGAAGTGATTTTTGGTTATTGGGTTATGTAAAGAGGTGATTTGTGGTTACTGGGTTACATAGAGAAGTGATTTTTTGGTTATTGGGTTATGTAAAGAGGTTAACCCAGTAACCAGAAATCACTTCTCTACGTAACCCAGTAACCAGAAATCACTTCTCTACGTAACCCAGTAATCACAAATCACTTCTCTACCTAACCCAGTAACCACAAATCACATAGAGAAGTGATTTGTGGTTACTGGGTTACGTAGAGAAGTGATTTGTGGTTACTGGGTTAAAAAAATCACTTCTCTATGTAACCCAGTAACCACAAATCACTTCTTCACGTAACCCAATAACCAAAAATCACTTCTCTACGTAACCCAATAACCAAAAAATCACTTCTCTATGTTCTTAACGTAACCCAGTAACCACAAATCACTTCTTTATGTAACCCAGTAACCACAAATCACTTCTTTACATAACCCAGTAACCACAAATCACTTCTCTACGTAACCCAATAACCACAAATCACTTCTCTACGTAACCCAGTAACCACAAATCACTTCTCTACGTAACCCAATAACCAAAAATCACTTCTCTACGTAACCCAATAACCAAAAAATCACTTCTTCACGTAACCCAATAACCAAAAATCACTTCTCTACGTAACCCAATAACCGGTGATTTGTGGTTACTGGGTTAGGTAGAGAAGTGATTTGTGATTACTGGGTTACGTAGAGAAGTGATTTCTGGTTACTGGGTTACGTAGAGAAGTGATTTCTGGTTACTGGGTTA
>NW_013814395.1:0-486 GCF_000517525.1 Limulus polyphemus
CCTAGGTATTCGTGGAGTTGTTGTACCAAATAACACTAAAGATGAGTATGGTGGTTATAAATTCGGAAACTAGAGTTACACATAGGTGTTCATGGAGTAGTTGTACCAAGTAAGGCTAAAGATGAGTATGGTGGTTATAATTTCGGTAACTAGAGTTACACCCAGATGTTCATGGAGTGTTGTACCAAATAACGCTAAAGATGAGTATGGGGATACACATTCAGTAACTAGAGTTACACCTAGGTGTTCATGGAGTACTTGTTCCAAGAAAGGCTAAAGATGAGTTTGGTGGTTATAAATTCGGAAACTAGAGTTACACCTAGGTGTTGATGGAGTTGTTGTACCAAATAACGCTTACGATGAGTATGGGGTTACACATTCAGTAACTAGAGTTACACCTAGGTGTTCATGGAGTAGTTGTACCAAGTAAGGCTAAAGATGAGTATGATGTTTATAAACTCGGTAACTAGAGTTACACCTAGGTGT
>NW_013814396.1:0-876 GCF_000517525.1 Limulus polyphemus
GGGACAGAGATTGGAGTAGATGTAGACTGATCCACTTTATTATCCATCGAGGGCAGAAGACCCCGCACATGGCGTGAAAAAGACTCAGATGGAGGCACGGATAGGTCCGTCTGCACTCCCACTGTAGCAGTGGAGCATAGTGCAGAGGCATATGTCCGCAATGTAGGAGGGAACAATAGCTTCTGAGCCTCAGGATAAGATATGTTATTAATAGTCTTCAAACGCTGTACCTCTTTTTCCTCCACCCACTTAGGGCAAGACCTAAAGTAGGAGGGGTGGGAACCACTACAATTAACACAGTGAGGTTCCATTTTGCACTCGTAGGAGTCATGGTCCTTGCCACCACAACGAGCACACATCACAGAACCACGACAATCACTCAAAGACATCCTGAACCGCTGACACTGAAAACATCGGAGAGGGTTGGGAATATAGGGCCATACCTTACAGTTCAAATAACCTGCCTTAACGGTGGCAGGTGGACGTGGTGATGAAAACGTCAAAATCAAAACTGAGGTCAGCACCATAATTCCATCTTGACGAGTGGAGATCCTTCGAACTGCTGAAACTCCTTGATTGGAGAAACCAGCAAGGATCTCCATCTCGAGGATAGACTTCAAATCCCTCTCAACGATAACTCCTCGTGAGGAATTCAAGGAAGCGTGGGGAGTAACCTCAATGGGTATATCCCCAATGGCCTTTGAACTCAAGAGAAGTTCACTGTGCTTAGGATGGGAAGTTTCTACTAAGATGTCTCTAGAATGTAGCTTCTTAACTGACTTTGGAGAGCCAGCAAGCCCCTCTAAGCCCTTCTGAATAAAAAAGGGAGACATTTGCCCTAAAGATTTATTGGACATTGAATGCAGGATCAAAAAG
>NW_013814397.1:0-243 GCF_000517525.1 Limulus polyphemus
AATAATAAATACAGATTGTTCCCTGTCATCCTGCTACTCACATACAACTTATATAGAACCAGCTTTACTGTCAGTTGTTGATATAAGTTTTATGTGAGTAGCAGGATGACAGGGAACCATCTGTATTTATTATTAGTTGTTGTGGTTCTTAGCAGGATGACAGGGAACCATCTGTATTTATTATTGCTTTACTGTCCTCACATAAAACTTTTGTGGTTCTATATTGGCTTTACTATCAGTAAA
>NW_013814398.1:0-862 GCF_000517525.1 Limulus polyphemus
TTCAAACACTAAATACACAGCATTCAACAGTGTTAACCATAAACATGAACACCAGCAACACACAGGAACAGTGTTTTGATCAGAAATTTAAAAAACAATAAGTGTGAGTAAATGATTAAAAATGTTACTGGAATCATGTACCACATGGACAGGAACTCTGTGTGCAAAGACTATATGAAAGACATGTATCTTAGACTTATAAAATATAGACCTATTCATGCAACACATCCAGATGTTGCTAAATTAGTTACCCGCATCCTTTGTTGCTTGTCAACAACACTTCTTTTCTTTTTTTCCCTGTCATCATCATCATGTGCCATCTTCCTCAGGATGGTTGGCTGTCACAAACCTCCACTTCTGTCTGTTCTGTGCTTTTGTCACCAGGTTTTCATATTTTGCTATCTCAGTCCACTCTTTAATATTTGTTAACTACTCTGTTCTTGGTCTTCCCTGTATCTTTTCCCTTCTATTTGACCCTCTAGTATGACTTTACACCCACATCTCAAATGCTTCCAGTTTGTTAATCAATGCTTGTGTCAAGGTCCATGTTTCACAGCCATATAACAGAGTTAACTATATATAGCACTTTATTATTTTCTTCCTTGTTTTTAACTCTTATGCTCTTTGATGTCAGACTTGTTTTCATACTATTAAAGGCACCTCTTGCCACCTCAATCCTCTTCACTATTTCAGCTTCACATTTTCCCATCACATGTTATGGTCTGGCTGAAGTATGTGAATTTCTCTACTTGTTCTATGTCTATTTCTTCTAATTTTATTTGAATTTCTGGCTTATTATCATGTCTACTTATCAGCAATACTCTTTGTCTTCTTAACATTAATTTTCATTCCATAACTCATT
>NW_013814399.1:0-487 GCF_000517525.1 Limulus polyphemus
ATTTATTTACTTATTCTCTTACTGCTCGTTTTACCGTAAATTCTGTTTTGTTGTTACCGTTTAAATGTTTGTTCGTTTTAAACTTATGGTTGTTTCAAAACTGCTAGATGATAATGTTTTTTATAGATAGAATGATGTAAATTAACGTTTGAGGTTTTAAGCTGGTGATGAAATTTGCCCATTCATAATTTAATATGTTTTTGGTTTTCGTTAAGCACAGAGCTACAAGATAGGTTATCGATGCTCTACCAACCGTAGGTATCGAAACCCGAATTTTAGCTAAGTGTTATAAATTTTAGCCTCCAGACTTGATGCTGAACTACTGGCAAGCCCGGCATGGCCAGGTGGTTAGGGCGCTCGACTCGCAACACACCAAACACGCTCGTCCTTTCAGCCATGGGGGCATTATAAGTGATGTTCAATCCCACTATTCGTTGGTAAAAGAGTAGCCTAAGAGTTGGCGGTGGGTGGTGATGACTGGCTGCCT
>NW_013814400.1:0-484 GCF_000517525.1 Limulus polyphemus
AAGAACTGACCTCGCGGGCCGGATGAATTGACCTCGCGGGCCGTAGTTTGGTGACCCCTGCTCTAGATAATGCTACATTCTTTAACTAGTTGAATACAGTTTGTTAGTCTTCTTTGTGGGTACTGGTGATCACTTTATTGTGTTCTCTTTCCGTTAACTGGCTCGGCATGACCAGGTGGTTAGGGCGCTCGACTCATAATCTGAGCGTCGCGGGATAGAATCCCCATCCCACCAAACATGCTTGCCCTTTCAGCCATAGGGGCGTTATAATGTGATGGTCAGTCCCACTATTCGTTGGTAAAAGAGTAACCTAAAAGTTTGCGGTGGGTGGTGATGACTAGCTGCCTTCCCTCTAGTCTTACACTGCTAAATTAGGGACGGGTAGCTTTGCGCGAAATTCTGAAAAAAAACAAAAAAATGAGCTACTTGTAACTCATTATAACAATATTGAACAAGCTAGAAATGAATAAAAATCCTATAACCC
>NW_013814401.1:0-485 GCF_000517525.1 Limulus polyphemus
ACAGTACATAGTATCTTTAAATCTTTTGGCTTGTTAGTGATACTACACAGTATTGTTAATTCTTGTGGCTTGTTAGTGATAGTACACAGTATTCTTATATCTTGTGTCTTCTTATTGACAGTACACAGTATCGTAAATCTTGTGTCTTCTTATTGACAGTACACAGTATCGTTAAATCTTGTGTCTTCTTATTGACAGTACACTGTATCGTTAAATCTTGTGTCTTCTTATTGACAGTACACAGTACCGTTAAATCTTGTGTCTTCTTATTGACAGTACACAGTATCTTTAAATATTGTGTCTTCTTATCGACAGTACACAGTATTGTTAAATCTAGTGTCTTCTTATTGACAGTACACACTATCGTTAAATCTTGTGTCTTCTTATTGACAGTACACAGTATCTTTAAATCTTTTGCATTGTTGTGATAGTACACAGTATTTTTAATTCTTGTGTCTTCTTATTGACAGTACACAGTATCGTAA
>NW_013814402.1:0-485 GCF_000517525.1 Limulus polyphemus
ACAATTTCTTTTATTGGCTTGCCAATAAAATCACTGAGTCCATGAAAACTGGTTTATTGCGAGTACAAACAACAAACCAACAGCACCTCAAACCATAGAAGAGCGAACAGCAGAATTACAATATGTCATTCAGAAGGCAAAATCCAACGTTTTAAAGGCTCAGAAGCGACAGTGACAAGCCTGTACGAGACGTCTAGACACATTAAAAATAGGTGATTTAGTATTATTCCTTTGTCTTCTGTAGTAAATCATTTTACTGCAAAATTTGATCCGAGATGGAATGGACCTTTCGAAATTACCTGGTGTGTTACTCTATCACTGTAGCCCCCTAGTGGGTCAGCAATATGTCTGCGGACTTACAGTGCTAGAAACCGGGTTTCGATACACGTGGTGGGCAGAGCACAGATAGCCCATTGTGTAGCTTTGTGCTTAACTACAAATAAACAAACTATTAGTGTATGAATTAAAAGATCCTAGATCGGGTG
>NW_013814403.1:0-485 GCF_000517525.1 Limulus polyphemus
GGCAATGAGCCTGAAGGAACACAGGGAAGATGCCATAGCAGGAAAGGCTGTTACCCAGAAAGGTTTTTGGAACTGTGGAGAGCAGGGACATATGAGGAGCCAGTGTAAGAAGAATACTACCACTAAGTCAGCCTCTGGGAAACCAGTAATGGTTGGTGTTGAGGGATGCCCATCAACCCCTATCTTAAAAGTCCCAACACCTAAGTGTGAAATGGAAAGCACACATAGTGTCTACGTGACAGGAAAGCTGGATGGCCAAAAGTGCAACTTTGTCATAGATTCTGCATCTCAGCAAACCCTTGTAAGTATCAAGGTGCTAGATCACAAAGGAGTACCAGAAGCCATAAAGAAGCTCTGTGGTGTGACAGGACGTATTAGGGTTGGACTACTTACTATTAAGGAAGTGTGTAGTTAACTTTGATAAATTATGTTTGGGAACAACAAAGGCCAAATTCCGGTAAGTGTTGCTGCATCAGTTAAATCTC
>NW_013814404.1:0-486 GCF_000517525.1 Limulus polyphemus
CTTCAATGTTTACCAACATACCTGTATTATCTAAATAATGATCAACTTCAATGTTTACCAACACACCTGCATTATCTAAATAATGAACATCTTTACTATTTACTAACAAACGTATTATCAAAATAATGAACATCTTCACTGTTTACCAACAAACCTGGATTATCTAAATAATGATCATCTTCACTGTTTACCAACACACCTATATTATCTAAATAATGAACATCTTCACTGTTTACCAACACACCTATATTATCTAAATAATGAACATCTTCACCGTTTACCAACACACATATATTATCTAAATAATGAACATCTTCACTGTTTACCAACAAACCTGTATCATCTGAATAATGAACATCTTCACCATTTACAAACGTGTATTATCTAAATAATGAACATCTTCACTGTTTACCAACAAACCTGTATCATCTGAATAATGAACACCTTCACCATTTACAAACGTGTATTATCTAAATAATGAACATC
>NW_013814405.1:0-484 GCF_000517525.1 Limulus polyphemus
GCAGACGTTTTCAAGTTTGAACGCACTTGATGGTGAATATCATCCATCCTTTCCGATAAAACTTTCACAAACTCTGACACATTCTTAGGCAACTCTTCATAAGGTGAGTGTCCAGTATGCTTGGGTCCCCTTTTTGCACTACATGTACTGCATGTTCGGCACCATTCTTCCACATCTCGCCTCATACCTATCCAGTAATATCTTTGTCGTATGTGACTCAATGTCTTCTTGATTCCGAGATGTCCTCCTGTTAAATTATCATGGGATTGACGCAGCACAACTTCCCGTAACTTCCTCGGTATAACTATTTGCCAAGTCGTCACTTTCCCATTGGTAGTTTCCCATCTCCGTACAAGAATACCATTTTCAAGCTTCAACTGGTCCCATAGTGCTTTGTCATGGGGCTTAGACTAGACACCTTCTCCCAAGCAGGGCGCAAAAACACTTATTTTTAGGAAATCAATTATAGGCTTCAAATCTTATC
>NW_013814406.1:0-1161 GCF_000517525.1 Limulus polyphemus
AACCACAACAGTACCACTATAATTATGATATATTCTCTATATTAATGTTATACTACAAACATAATACACTAGTATAACCACAACAATACCACTTTAATTATGATATAATAACTACATACATGTTGTAGTACAAACATAATACACTAGTAGAACCACAACAATACCATTATAATTATGACATAATCACTACATTAATGTTGTAGTACGAAAATAATACATTAGGAGAACCACAACAATACCAGTATAATTATGACATAATCATTACATTCATGCTATGATACAAACATAATACACTCGTATAACCACAACAGTATCACTATAATTGTGATATAATCACTACATCAATGTTGTAGTACAATCATAATACATTAGTAGAACCCCAACAATACCACTATAATTATGATATAATCATTACTTGCATGTTGTAGTACAAACATAATGCACTGGTATAAACCACAACAGTATCACTATACTTATGACATAATCACTACATATATGTTGTAGTACAAAAATAAAACACTAGTATAACCACAACAATACCACTGTAATTATGATATAATCACAACATTAATGTTGTAGAACAAAAATAATACACTAGTATAAACACAACAGTACCACTATTATTATGATATGCTCAATACATGCATGTTTTAGTACAAACCACAACAGTACCACTATAAGTATGATATGATATCTACATTTATGTTGTAGTACAAACATAATACACTAGCATATACCACAAAAGTACCACTATAATTATGATATAATAACTACATGCATGTTGTACTACAAACATAATACATTAGTAGAACCACAACAATACCACTATACTTATGACATAATCACTACATTAATGTTGATAATATTTGTGGTACTCTTGTGGTTATACTAGTGTATTATGTTTGTACTACAACATTAATGTAGTGATTATACCCTCATAATAGCGGTACTGTTGTGGTTATACTAGTGTATTATGTTTGTACTACAACATGAAAGTAATGATTATATCATAATTATAGTGGTATTGTTGAGGTTCAACTAGTGTATTATGTTTGTACTACAACATGAAAGTAATGATTATATCATAATTATAATGGTATTATTGTGGTTCTCCTAATGTATTATGTTCTTAATAGATATAATAACTACATGCATGTTGTA
>NW_013814407.1:0-485 GCF_000517525.1 Limulus polyphemus
GACTACAAAGACTGAATCATTGAACAAGTGATAAAACAGTAAGTAACAATAAAACACAACTACAAAGACTGAATCATTGAACAAGTGATAAAACAGTAAGTAACAATAAAACACGACTACAAAGACTGAATCATTGAACAAGCGATAAAACAGTAAGTAACAATAAAACACAACTACAAAGACTAAATCACTGGCGGCCTGGTCTTTGCAGCATTTCACTTTTTGAAGTACGTTAAATAATCTATTTCCTGTTTTTCATTTTAAAAGTAAAATTAACTAATTAAAAGACTGGTTCAATTTTAAGATCCTGTTTTAGTTTTTAGACTGGTTCGATTTTAAGTTCCTGCTTTAGTTTATAGACTGGTTCAATTTTAAGATCCTGTTTTAATTTTTAGACTGGTTCAATTTTAAGATCCTGCTTTAATTTTTAGACTGGTTCAATTTTAAGATCCTGCTTTAGTTTTTAGACTGGTTCAATTTTAAAA
>NW_013814408.1:0-487 GCF_000517525.1 Limulus polyphemus
AATTTAAGTATCGTACAACATGATATAAGGAGCCACGAGTGTTAAAATGCCGTACTGCAAAAACATTCTTCTGAAAACGATTTAATACCTAATTAATTTTACAACACGCTCGACACTTGTAGCGCTGCGCATTGAAGGTGACATCTGGAATATTTCGAATTAATTTCAAAATATATTTTTTAGATTTTTCGTGTTATGTAACCCTCCTTATAATAGCGAGATAAAAAACGACAACAAATAGAATTAAACATGCTGATAACTATTCTACTTGAGGAAGTTAAAGTCACTTTTCAGTGTTAATACACGAAAAATATAACAAACTACTCGTTAAGATTTTAAAATCTGCGAGAAAAGTGTTTTAAACCTTATAAAAAAAAGCCCTCCAGTGGGACAGCGGTATGTCTGCGGACTTACAACGCTAGAATCCGGGTTTCGATACCCGTAGTGGACAGAGCGCAGATAGCCCTTTGTGTAGCTTTGCGCTTAA
>NW_013814409.1:0-769 GCF_000517525.1 Limulus polyphemus
GTCGTAATGTCATCTATTATTACTCAGCTTTAACATCAGTTGAAATGTCGTAATGTCATTTATTATTACTCAGCTTTAACATCAGTTGAAATGTCGTAATGTCATCTATTATTATTCAGCTTTAACATCAGTTGAAATGTCGTAATGTCATCTATTATTACTCAGCTTTAACATCAGTTGAAATGGCGTAATGTTATCTATTATTACTCAGCTTTAACATTAGTTGAAATGTTGTTATATCATCTATTATTACTCAGCTTTAACATCAGTTGAAATGTTGTTAATATCATCTATTATTACTCAGCTTTAACATCAGTTGAAATGTCGTAATGTCATCTATTATTACTCAGCTTTAACATCAGTTGAAATGTCGTAATGTCATATATTATTACTCAGCTTTAACACCAGTTGAAGTGTTGTTATAGCATCTATTATTACTCAGCTTTAACATCAGTTGAAATGTCGTAATGTCATATATTATTACTCAGCTTTAACATCAGTTGAAGTGTCGTAATATCATCTATTATTAATCAGCTTTAACATCAGTTGAAATATCATAATATCATCTATTATTACTCAGCTTTATCATCAGTTGATATCTATTATTACTCAGCTTTAACATCAGTTGAAATGTTGTTATATCATCTATTATTACTCAGCCTTAACATCAGTTGAAATGTTGTTATATCATCTAATATTACTCAGCTTTAACATCAGTTGAAATGTTGTTATAGCATCTATTATTACTCAGCTTTAACATCAGTTGAAG
>NW_013814410.1:0-486 GCF_000517525.1 Limulus polyphemus
ATTCCTGCTTCCGATACAATGCTTACAGGCAGTTGATACAAGTAGTGTAACGAGTGTGCGCGTGGTTACACAGCTTTGTGATAGAGAAGACGTGTGGGTGTATTGTGTGTGCTTCTACGTATATTTGTGTGTTGTACATATGTGTTTATATATTTATATTTAAATCTGGAACACTGGTTCAATACACGGATATCAGAGCGTTTTTGTGTTTAAGTACCTGCAATGAAGTTTCCAAGAAAAGCGATTACGAGCCCGCTGCAACGATCGAAGATTTTAATTAAATTAGTATCAAATTCTTAATACTATATTTGCCTATTAAGATTCTTAATATTTCTATTAAATATGATCTTAATTATTTTTTATGAAGCTCTTCTAATAACTTACATGATAAATTTTAAATACATTGGCAAATTATAAAAATTGCTTAATCAAATAACTTATCGGGAAAAAAACTTTTAAACCAATTACGTAATAACGTAATTTAAT
>NW_013814411.1:0-486 GCF_000517525.1 Limulus polyphemus
GTTCTAGAGTGACTTGGAACAGTTTAAATCGTTATACTAGACTAATTGTTCTAGAGTAACTTTGAACAGTTTAAATCGTTATACCAGACACATTCTTCTATAGTAACTTGGAACAGTTTAAATCGTTATGTTAGACAAAATCTTCAAGAGTGACTTTGAACAGTTTAAATCGTTATACTAGACAAATTCTTCTAGAGTGACTTTGAACTGTTTAAATCGTTATACTAGACAAATTCTTCTGTAGTAACTTTGAACAGTTTAAATCGTTATACTAGACTAATTCTACTATAGTAACTTTGAACAGTTAAATCGTTATACTAAACAAATTCTTTTATAGTAACTTGGAACAGTTTAAATCGTTATACTAGACAAATTCTTCTAGAGTGACTTAGAACAGTTTAAATCGTTATACTAGAAAAATTCTTCTACAGTGACTATGAACAGTTTAAATCGGTATATTAGTCAAATTCTTCTAGGGTGACTTTG
>NW_013814412.1:0-1275 GCF_000517525.1 Limulus polyphemus
CCATCTATTGAGAGAAACAAAATTTCTAAGTATTTTTTCTCAATTTGTTCTCTATCTATTGAGAGATAACTGAACTTCACAAATTTGTTTCTTAACAGTTTCTCATCTATTGTAAGATAACATAATTTCTAAGTATTTTTTCTTTATTTTTTTCATCTATTGAGATAACTGAACTTCCAAGTATTTCTTCTTGATCTTTTCAGAAATAACTGAACTTCCAAGTATGTTTTCAATTTTTTCTCAATGTATTGAGAGATAATTGAACTTACAAGTATGTTTCCTTATTATTTGTTTCTTCATGTATTGAGAGATAAGTGAACTTCCAAGTATTTTTCTTAATTTCTCTTCTCCATCTATGGAGAGGTATCAAAATTTCTAAGTATTTTTTCTTAATTTTTTTCTCAATCTATTGAGAGATAACTGAATTTCCAAGTATTTTTCCTTATTATTTGTTTATACATCTATTGAGAGATAACTGAATCCGAAGTTACGTTATCTCACAATAGATGGGAAACTATTAAGAAAAAACACGTGGAAGTTCAGTTATCTCTCAATACATAGAGAAAAATTAAGAAAAAATACTTAGACAATTGTTTCTGAATAGATGAAGAAAAATTAAGAAAAAATACTTGAAAGTTCAGTTATATCTCATGAGATGGAGAAAAAATAATTGGTAGATCAGTTATCTCTCAATAGATGGAGAAAAAAATAAGAAAAATACTTTGAAGTTCACTTATCTCAATAGATGGTAAAAATTATGAAAAAATACTTAAAAATACTTGTAAGTTCGTTATTATTTGTTTCTCCATCTATTGAGAGACAACTGACTTCTAATTTTTTTTTATAATTTTTTCTCAACCTATTGAGATATATTTGAACTTCTAAGTATTTTTTCTTAATTTTTTTCTCAATATATTGAGGGATCAATGAATTTACAAGTATCTTTTCTGCATGTATTGAGAAATAACTGAACTTCAGAGTATTTTTTCTTAACTTTTTGCTCCATCTATTGAGAGATAACTGAACTTCCAAGTATTTTTCTCCATCTATTGAGAGATAAGTGAACTTCCAAGTATTTTTTCTTAATTTTTTGTTTCCATCTATTGAAAGATAACTGAACTTCGAAGTATTTTTTCTTAATTTTTCTCTCGATGGAAATTATGACCATTTATTAGATAATCAGAATTTCCCAGTGAAGTCACAAATTTTAAGAATTATTAAAACATTTTATTCAAAAGTTCAAAATCAAATGATATTTAAGTCACCTCTCAAAAG
>NW_013814413.1:0-486 GCF_000517525.1 Limulus polyphemus
GGAAAAAAAACACACGTAATATTAGAAATGAGGAAGAGAATACTATTGAAATATATACAAAAATGTCATTAAGAAGTTATACAGTAATTTTGAACCCGGGTTAAGATTATCTGTCGTTATTTTGAATAGAGACTACCTTATTAAAAAGCAAAATATGAAATAACTAAATATGTCAAGATTTGATTCCACAACAGAAGCAAAAATGAGAGGTACTTGTTATTATTTAACATAAGACAAGAATAGGGAATTATCACTGATGATGTTTACTACTGTTTTAGATCAACACACCTTCACTTTGGTCATTTGTATCGTCTACCAAACATTTATAAACAAGATATTTATAAAATATCTTGTACCGATCGTGTTTAATATTGGGAATTTTAACCTTACACTTGCTTGTAGTATTTGTTGTTTTTGTTTCAAAAGGTTTAAAGATTTTATTGTAAGTGAACTTACCATAGAAGAAAGTTCGCCCCCCCCCCCCCA
>NW_013814414.1:0-486 GCF_000517525.1 Limulus polyphemus
TATAAAACAGCAGCTAATGAGTTTTATATACCATTAAGTTACTATAAAACAGCAGCTAATGAGTTTTATATAGCATTAAGTTACTTTAAAACAGCAGTTAATGAGTTTTATATAGCATTAAGTTACTTTAAAACAGCAGCTAATGAGTTTTATATACCATTAAGTTACTGACTATAAAACAGCAGCTAATGAGTTTTATATACCATTAAATTACTGACTATAAAACAGCAGCTAATGAGTTTTATATACCATTAAATTACTGACTATAAAACAGCAGCTAATGAGTTTTATATACCATTAAGTTACTGACTATAAAACAGCAGCTAATGAGTTTTATATACCATTAAGTTACTGACTATAAAACAGCAGCTAATGAGTTTTATATATCATTAAGTTACATTAAAACAGCAGCTAATGAGTTTTATATAGCATTAAGTTACTTTAAAACAGCAGCTAATGAGTTTTATATATCATTAAGTTACTGAC
>NW_013814415.1:0-486 GCF_000517525.1 Limulus polyphemus
ACAGATAGCTCATTGTGTAGCTTTGTGCTTAATTCTAAACAAACAAACAATTTATTTATTTATTAATTATTGTTAATTTTTCATTTATTTATTTTCCTACTTCTTTGCCCATATGGCTCATTAAAACGCTGAACACTCACTGAACTTTAACCTCTAACCTCGAGCAGGGTGAAGGGGGATTGCTAATCTTCGTGCACCCCTGATTATTAATTATTTACCCTGAAATAATTAAGTTTAAATCAAAATAACTGCCAGAAATATATGATACTTAAGCTTCAAACTAACACCTAAGACTTATACATAAACATATACATAAACACAAATCGTTACTGATTTTAGATTAATGTTTCTCACTTTATCAACGATGGCCCGGCATGGCCAGGTGGTTAGGGCGCTCGACTCGCAATCTGAGAATCGCGGGTTCGAATCCCCGTCACACCAAACATGCTCGCCCTTTCAGCTGTGGGGGCGTTATAATGTGACGGT
>NW_013814416.1:0-487 GCF_000517525.1 Limulus polyphemus
GGGAGTTTGTGAAGGACTTTGCAACTATAGCTGCTCCACTACATGATTTGACCAAAAAAGGCCAGAAGTTTGAATGGATAGTTTTTTGCCAGCATGCTTTCAAGACATTGAAAAAAAATTGGCCTCAGCTCCACTTTTAAAGCTTCCAGATCCCTCACTGCCGTACATACTGGATTGTGATGCTAGTAATGTCGAAATTGGAGGAGTGTTGTCTCAGAAAGTGGGCGAAAACGAACATGTGGTGGCCTACTTCAGTAGGGTTTTGAGTAGACCAGAGAGGAACTACTGTGTAACACGGTGGGAACTCCTTGCTATAGTAAAGAGTCTGACATATTTCCACCCATACCTCTATGGTGCAAGGTTTATCATTAGGACAGACCATGCTGCATTACACTGGTTAAGATCATTAAAGAACCCAGAGGGACAACTAGCACGTTGGATCGGAAAAATAGACCAGTATAATTATAATATTGAATATAGAGAAGGA
>NW_013814417.1:0-1650 GCF_000517525.1 Limulus polyphemus
AACCATCTTTAGCCAATCAATTGCTTATATGGAAGTACATGGCGGCTAAATAACTGATGTTACAGATACATACATAATTATATAAAAGTCAACCATATTTATCCAATCATTTCATTATATGGAAGTACATGACGACTATCTAACTGATGTTTCAAATAGATACATAATTATATAACAGTCAACCATCTTTTACCAATCAATTGATTATATGGAAGTACATTACGGCTAATAACTGATGTTACAGATAGATAAATAATTATGTAACAGTCAACCATATTTAACCAATCATTTCATTATATGGAAGTACGTGACGGCTAACTATCTGATGTTACAGATAGATACATAATTATATAACAGTCAACAATATTTAAAAATCAATTGATTATATGGAAAAACATTACGGCTAACTAACTGATGTTACAGATAGATACATAATTATATAACAGTCAACCATCTTTAACCTATCAATTGATTATATAAATGTATACGACGACAAACTAACTGATAACACCGATAGATATATAATTATATAACAGTCAACCATCTTTAACCAATCAATTGATTATATGAAAATACATGACGGCTAACTAACTGATGTTACAGATAGATATACAATTATATAACAGTCAACCATCTTTAACCATTCATTTCATTATATGGAAGTACATGACGGCTAACTTACAATGTTATATAATTATGTATATATCTGTATCATCAGTTAGTTAGCCGTTATGTACTTCCATATAATCAATTGATTGGTTAAATATGGTTGACTGTTATATAATTATGTATCTATCTGTAACATCAATTAGTTAGCCGTGATGTACTTCCATATAATCAATTGATTTTTAAAGATGGTTGACTGTTATATAATTATGTATCTATTTGTAACATCAGTTAGTTAGCCGTCATGTACTTCCATATAATGAAATGATTGGACAAAGATGGTTGACTGTTATATAATTATGTATCTATCTGTAACATCAGTTATTTAGCCGCCATGTACTTCCATATAAGAAATTGATTGGTTAAAGATGGTTGACTATGAAATAATTGTGTATCTGTCTTTAACATCAGTTAGTTAGCCGCCATGTACTTCCATATAATCAATTGATTGGTAAAAGATGGTTGACTGTTATATAATTATGTATCTATCTGAAACATCAGAACCATCTTTAACCATTCATTTCATTATATGGAAGTCCATGACGGCTAACTAACTGATGTTACAAATAGATACATAATTATATAATAGTCAACCATCTTTAAAAATCAATTGATTATATGGAAGTACATCACGGCTAACTAATTGATGTTACAGATAGATACATAATTATATAACACTCAACCATATTTAACCAATCAATTGATTATATGGAAGTACATGACGGATAAATAACTGATGTTACAGAGAGATACATAATTATATAACAGTCAACTATATTTTAAAATCAATTGATTATATGGAAAAACATGACGGCTAACTAACTGATGCTATAGATTGATACATAATTATATAACAGTCAAATATTTTTAACCAATCATTTCATTATATGGAAGTACATGAGGAATAACTAACTGATGTTACAGATAGACACATAATTATATAACATTCAACCATCTTTTACCAATCAATTGATTATATGGAAG
>NW_013814418.1:0-484 GCF_000517525.1 Limulus polyphemus
GTCTGCTAGAAAATAGTAAAGGCGATTTGAAAGAAACAATTTTAACGTTTTTTTCTGGATCCCATGTTTATACTAAAGCTGCATAGAAACAGAGTAAGTGAGAAATTAAAAAAGTCGTAAATCAATAATGATTGTGGTAAACACTGAATATCCCACATTTCACAAAGTGTCGAAGTTTTATAAAACTTGTATCATAATCTAAGTAAAAGTGAGTCATCACTTTAATAAGTTAATCATACACACCATTGTTGAATGACAACAACCAGACTAAACACCATGTACGCAATTTTTAACTATGTGGTAATCCAGGTGAGAAATAACACTTAATTTTTCTGTCGAGTTTGTTAATTTTTTTTATTGAAAGCCTTCTTGTTAAATCCATATAAACATACATTTTGTCATAATTGTATTGAATCATGGGAAGGAGTAAATCCTACTTGCTTCATTATTTGGTTAAGTATAGCGAGGGTAAGAGCAGTCCTCC
>NW_013814419.1:0-637 GCF_000517525.1 Limulus polyphemus
AGCAAAGACGACAAGAGATAGAGAAGGTCATGGATGGTCTAATCAAGGAAGGGATAGTTGAAAAATCAGATAGTCCCTGGTCAGCTCCCGTTGTATTAGTAAAAAAGGATGGGACCCAACATTGCTGTGTGGACTTCAGGGCTCTTAACAGTATAACTAAAAAAGACTCATACTCACTGCCAAGAATTGATGATACTCTTGATGCCCTGAGTGGAGCCAGGTGGTTTTCAACTCTGGACTTAAAGTCAGGTTTCCATCAAGTAAAAATGGCTGAAGCAGATAGAACCAAGACAGCATTTAGTTATGGCCAAGGTCTCTGGCAATACCGAGTGATGCCATTCGAGCTCAGTAATGCTCCAGGAACATTTGAGAGGCTGATGGAACGAGTATTGGAAGGCCTACAATGAAGGATAGCCCTAGTGTACCTGGACGATGTCATTGTATTTTCTACAACTTTTGATGAGGAAATGTCTCGGCTAGACGAAGTAGTCAAGCGTTTGAAAGCATTAAACCTCAAACTACATCCCAAGAAATGCCACTTGTTCCAGAAAAAGGTGCTTCACTTAGGTCACATTGTAAGTGAGCATGGTGTGCAAACTGATCCTGACAAGGTGAAAGCAGTGCGTGATTGGCCAAC
>NW_013814420.1:0-884 GCF_000517525.1 Limulus polyphemus
AATACTGAAGATTGTTGTATTAGAGAGAGTTCTAATGGAAACTGTTGCAAAATCTTGTTGATGATTGCTGTATAAAATACTGGTATACTAAAGATTGTTGCATCAGATAGAGTTATACTGGAAACTGTAGTAAGATCTTGTTGATGACTTTTGTATAAAATACAGGTATACCAAAGATTTTTGTATTAAAAAGAGTTTTATTGGAAATTCTTGTAAGATCCTGTTGATTAATTCTGTATAAAATAGTGGTATACTAAAGCTTGTTGTATGAGATAGAGTTCTACTGGAAACTGATACAAGATCTTTTTTATGATTGCTGTATAAAATACTTTTATACTAAAGATTGTTGTATTAGACTGATTTCACTGGAAACTGTTGTAAGATCGTGGTAATGATTGCTGTATAAAATACTGTTATACTAAAGATTGTTGTATTAGATAATGTTCTACTGGAAAATGTTGCAAGATCTTGTTGATGATTGCTCAATAAAATACTGGTATACTAAAGATTGTTGTATTAGACAGAATTCTACTGGAAACTGTTGTAAGATCTTGTTGATGATTGCTGTATAAAATACTGGTATACCAAAGATTTTTGTATTAGATAGAGTTCTACTGGAAACTGTTCCAAGATCTTGTTTATTACTTCTGTACAAAATAACTCTTATACTAAATATTGTTGTAATAGACAGAGTTCTACTGGAAACTGTTGCAATATGTTGTTGATGATTGTTGTATAAAATACTGGTATACTAAAGATTGTTGTATTAGATAGAGTTCTACTGGAAACTTTTGTATGATCTTGTTGATGACTTCTGTATAAAATACTGGTATACCAAAGATAGTTGTATTAGACAGAGTTAAACTGGAAACTGTTGTAAGATG
>NW_013814421.1:0-486 GCF_000517525.1 Limulus polyphemus
TTCTCCCGCCATTATTAACTGGTAATCTGTTATACTTATCTAATATGTTGTACCCTGTTATTCTTATCAAATATCTGGTCTTCTTTTATACTTTTTAAATATCTGGTCTTCTGTTATACGTTTCAAATATCTGGTTATCAGTTATATTTATAAAATATCTGGTCATTTGTTATACTGATCAAACATCTTGTCATCTGTTGTAATTATCAAATATCTGGTCCCCTGTTATACTTTAATATCAACTGGTCATCTGTTCTAATTACCAAATGTCTGGTCATCTGTTACACTTATCAAATATCTTGTCATCTGTTATACTTATCAAATATCTTGTCATCTGTTTTAGTAATGAATTATCCGGTCACCTCCTACAGTTATCAAGTATCTGGTCATCTGCTACACTTATCAAATATCTTGTCATCTCTTACACTTAACAGATATCTTGTCATCTATTATACCTATCAAATATATGGTTATCTAATAATGGCT
>NW_013814422.1:0-486 GCF_000517525.1 Limulus polyphemus
GTTATGGTTTGTAGGGGTGTGGTACCTGTTGTAGTTAGTAATTATGTGGTAGTTCTTATAGTTAGTAGTGGTTTGGTACCTGTTATAGTTAGTAGTGGTGTGGTACCTGTTATAGTTAGTAGTGGTGTGGTACCTGTTATAGTTAGCGGTGGTGTGATAGCTGTTATGGTTAGTAATGATGTGGTAGCTGTTATAGTTAGTAGTGGTGTGGTACTTGTTATAGATAATAGTGGTTTGGTACTTGTTGTAGTTATTAGTGGTGTGATACTTGTTATAGTTATTAGTGGTGTGATACTTGTTATAGTTATTAGTGGTGTGATACTTGTTATAGTTAGTAGTGGTTTGGTACCTGTTATATTTAGTAGTGGATTAGTAGCTGTTATAGTTAGTAGTGGTATGGTACCTGTTATTGTTAGTAGTAGTTTGGTACCTGTTATTGTTAGTAGTGGTTTGGTACCTGTTATAGTTAGTAGTGGTGTGGTAGCT
>NW_013814423.1:0-486 GCF_000517525.1 Limulus polyphemus
GGATTGGTGGTACTTTCATGCAGTTATATAACATATACATATGTCACTAGATTGGTGGTATGTTCGTGCAGTTATATGATATATACATATATCACTGGATTGGTGGTATGTCCACGCAGTTATATAATATACACATCGTATATCACTGGATTGGTGGTACGTATATACAGTTATATAATATATACATATATCACTGGATTGGTGGTATGTCCATGCAGTTATATAATATATACATACATCACTGGATTGGTGGGACGTTCGTGCAGTTATATAATATATACATCATATATTACTGGATTGTTGGTACGTTCGTGCAGTTATATAATATATACATATATCACTGGATTGGTGGTATGTCCACGCAGATATATAATATACACATCATATATCACCGGATTGTTGGTACGTTCGTGCAGTTATATAATATAACTCATGGGATTGGCGGTGTGTCCACGCAGTTATATAGTATATACATCATATATCACT
>NW_013814424.1:0-485 GCF_000517525.1 Limulus polyphemus
GTATCATGGGATTGACGCAGCACAACTTCCCATAACTTTCTCGGTATAACCGTTTGCCAGGTCGTCACTTTCCCATCTGCAGTTTCCCAATTCCGGAGAAGAATACCATCTTCAAGCTTCAACTGGCCCCATTGTGCCCAATAGTTCTTTGTCATAGGGCTTAGACTAAACACCTTCTCCCAGGCAGGCCACAAAACACTTGCTTTTACAAAATCAATTATTGGCTTCAAATCTTGGTCTTTCTCCTGTTCTGCTTTGATATCTATATTTGGTTCCACTTCTTCATCATCAACTCTTTCAGTCGGCTTGACTTCAGCTTGATGGCACCTGGTTAGTTCAACCTCTCTTTTGCAGCAATGTCTGCAGTCATTTTTGCAGGGTCTTCGACTCAGTCCATCGGCATTACCATGAGATTTTCCATTTCTGTATTCAATATCATAATTATACTGTTCTATGATTCCAATCCAACGTGCCAGTTGTCCCTC
>NW_013814425.1:0-892 GCF_000517525.1 Limulus polyphemus
CATTAAAAGATAAGTTCTCTATCATTTTTTCAATTCACAAATGCACACTTGCATTGCCTACTAAGAAAGTTAGTACCTGTAGTCATCAGGTTAACTTGAATTTCAATTAAAAACGGTTTTATTAAAATATTTCAGTTTGTTTTATTATTACGACTTCCCCTTATTAGCTTGTGTGTACTTTATGTCAATACCCTGTTCATGAATAGTGTGTGTGTGTACACTTGTGTTTGTGTGTGCAGTGCTTCAATCAGGTTAAGTAAATGTTGTTTGTACTTGTCACAGACACCATTAGTTGCAGAGATTCAAGATAACGCATGTTAGTTCGACGTAAATCAAGTTGGTACGGTATGAAATAATAACAGGTTAGGTTTTCTTTATACCGTACTGAAAGGATGTTGCATGTGTGTTTTTCGAAATTGGTAGATAAAATGCTCTAAAAATAACAACTTATTGGAAAAGTAAAGACATTAAAGATTATGTAACAGTAATAAAATTCATTTAATAAAACTGAATTTTAAGTTTATATACTGCATAAATATTTGTGAGAGTAACTACGTACAAAGGATTGAACACTTTAACCTATCATATCTAAGTGGTTTATCTTTTTTGATTTTGGTTTTACAATATATATTTTTTTAATGTTTATTATGTAAACATGCAATTTTGTCGTAATTTTGGAAGATACTATAAAATAAAACCAGTCGTAAGTAGACTCAGATCTAAAAGGTTATCCACTTCAATTATGTTTATGATTTACTCTTAAAGTGAAGAATCGTATTAAGTAATAATTTTTTTTTGTAAGAGTGATGAACTAAAAAATGACCAAAGAAAATGCATTGGGGCTTAGTTCACCTAAATCTCATAGATGGCAGCCAGCTCGAAATTTACAATT
>NW_013814426.1:0-486 GCF_000517525.1 Limulus polyphemus
CCCTTTCCAATAACACTTCCACAAACTCTGACATATTCACAGGCAACTCTTCATAAGGTAGGCATCCCTTATGCTTAGGTCCCCTTTTTGCACTACATGTCCTGCACCATTCTTCCACATCTCGCCTCATACCCATCCAGTAAAATCTTTGTCGTAGGTGACTCAATGTCTTCTTAATTCCGAGATGTCCTCCTGTTAAATTATCATGGGATTGACGCAGCACAACTTCCCGTGACTTCCTCGGTATAACTGTTTGCTAAGTCGTCACTTTCCCATCTGTAGTTTCCCATCTCCGGAAAAGAATACCATTTTCAAGTTTCAACTGGTCCCATTGTGCCCAATAGTGCTTTGTCACAGGGCTCAGACTAGACACCTTCTCCCAAGCAGGGCGCAAAACAATTGCTTTTAGAAAATCAATCATTGGCTTGAAATCTTGGTCTTTCTCCTGTTCTGCCTTGATATATATATATATATATATATATATAT
>NW_013814427.1:0-485 GCF_000517525.1 Limulus polyphemus
TTTTAGTGTTAAAGTTAATGCCATCACTACAAATCTTCCTCTGACTATCGCAAATGGGCTCTATGTCGACGACTTCCACATCTCGTGTCATTTGTTGAACATGAGGCTTATTGAGCAGCAGCTTCAGACTGCCCTCAATTGGTTGTTGACATGGACCACTGCAAATGGTTTTAAATTTTCTTTTTCCAAAACCGTTTGCATGCATTTTTGCCGCCAGCGGGGTCTCCACACCGATCCCGAGTTTCGTCTTGGCGATATAGTTATTCGTGTGGTCCCTGAGGCAAAGTTTTTGGGGCTTATCTTTGACTGTAAGCTTAGCTTCATTCCACATATCAAGCAGCTACATGTCAAGTGTGCAAGGGCTCAGAACATCCTCCATGTCCTCTCTTCGGGCTCTTGGGGAGCGGATCTATGTTCTATGCTCAGGATCTATCGTGCTCTGATTCCATCCAAACTGGACTATGGGTCTTTGGTCTATGGTTCCG
>NW_013814428.1:0-487 GCF_000517525.1 Limulus polyphemus
GTGCCAGCAAAGTCCCTCAAACTTCTCTGAAAGCTTCTCTTTTTTGGCTATGAATCATGATGAACTGTACCAACCTTGGTACCTCTGTGCTGGACTTAACGTAGGATTCAAATTCAAAAGCTCTGGCCATTGCATCCTGCATATTAGAGGGGTGTGCTTGCTTCACTTGTATCTTCAGTTGTAGACTATCCAAGGCATCTACAAACTGATCCCTCAGCAACAACTTGAGGAGATCTGGTGGTACAGTTGGGTAGGCCTTGTGTGCCATACTTTCGAAGTCCTGTGCCAGCTCTTGCAGGCTCTCCCCTTTAGCACGGACTCTCGTCCTAAACCTATCCCTGTAGACTTCAGACTGATTTTGGGTTCCATACCTGAGTTCTAGAGCCACTACCAGTGCTCTATAGTTGTGCCTGTAGTCTGCTGACAACTGTCCAAGTATTTCCAATGGTTGTCCCTTCAAGCTCGTTGCCAGATATACTGCTTTCTG
>NW_013814429.1:0-487 GCF_000517525.1 Limulus polyphemus
CATTATTAACTCTTTCAGCATGGGCTCTGTTCCTAAGTCTGATTTGTAACCATTTTTTGCTCATTATAGTTTCATGCTATAACTTTTAAATTAGTAAGCGAATGTTAACGAAATTTGGCAGATTATCAGTAAACATTACAGTGTTTTTATATGCAAAATATCTAATTTTTTTATTAAGTCTTAAGGTTTGTAAAGCAAATGTTTTTCTTGGGCCTTGTTTTCTTTTCACATGTTGCCTATCTATCATGCAAAGTAATTTTCATTTTAAGATTAAAAATATTTTTATGCATCAGAAAATTTTGAAATTTCACATTCAAAATCTTTATAATGTCTAGATAGCTATCAAACATTTCTTAAGAAAAAAACTATATTTTATCTGTTATTTTCAATAATTAATCTTTGTATGGGTTCGGTAGATTTGAACGTTCTCATAACCACCATAAAAATATGGTAATAAATATCAATTATGCCTCCTTTATTCGAGAAT
>NW_013814430.1:0-708 GCF_000517525.1 Limulus polyphemus
GTTTGTAATAATTTCTGGTGATATATTTTTACAAACAAGCTTGGTTTACTACTAGAGTGGTGAGAGATTATTACAAACATGCTTGGTTTACTATCAGATTGGTGAGAGATTATTATAAACATGCTTGGTTTACTACCAGAGTCATGAAAGATTATTACAAACATGCTTGGTTTACTACCAGATTGGTGAGAGATTATTATAAACATGCTTGATTTACTACCAGATTGTTAGTACCAGAGTGGTGAGAGATTATTACAAACATGCTTGGTTTACTACCAGTGTCATGAGAGATTATTACAAACATGCATGGTTTACTACAAGATTGGTAAGAGATTATTATAAACATGCTTGGTTTAGTACCAGAGTGGTAAGAGATTATTATAAACATGGATGGTTTACTACCAGATTGGTAATAGATTATTACAAACATTCTTGGTTTACTACCAGAGTCGTGAGAGATTATTACAAACATGCTTGGTTTACGATCAGATTGGTGAGAGGGTGATATATTATAACAAATATGGTTGGTTTTGTACCAGAACTCTGCTACTAAACGAACCATATTTGTAATAATCTCTCACCAATCTGGTAGTAAACAAAGCATGATTCAACTAAAATCTCACCACTCTAGTAGTAGAGTAAGCATGCTTGTAATAATCTCTCACAACTCTGGTAATAAACAAACCATGTTTGCAATAATCTCCCACC
>NW_013814431.1:0-1154 GCF_000517525.1 Limulus polyphemus
GTCTTATTGATAGTACACAGTATCGTTAAATCTTGTGTCTTCTTTTTGACAGTACACAGTATTGATAAATCCTGTATCTTCTTGTTGAAAGGACTCAGTATTGTTAAATCTTGTGTCTTTTTACTGATCAACACTGTGTACTGTCAATTAGAAGACACAAGATTTAACAATACTGTGTCCTGTAAATAAGAAGATAAATTATTTATCAATACTGTGTACTGTCAATAAGAAGACACAAGATTTAACGATACTGTGTACTGTCAATTAGAAGACACAAGATTTAACAATACTGTGTCCTGTCAATAAGAAGATACAGGATTCGTCAATACTGTGTACTGTCAATAAGAAGACACAAGATTTAACGATACTGTGTACTGTCAATAAGAAGGCACAAAATTTAAAAATACTATGTAATGTGAATAAGAAGACACAAGATTTAACAATACTGAGTCCTTTCAATAAGAAGATACAGGATTTATCAATACTGTGTACTGTCAATAAGAAGACACAAGATTTAACGATACTGTGTACTATCATAACAAGTCATAACATTTAATGATACTGTGTACTATCAATAACAAGCCACAAGATTTTAACGATACTGTGTACTGTGACAGGACACAGTATTAATAAATCCTTTATCTTCTTATTGACAGGACACAGTATTGTTAAATTATGTCTTCTTATTGACAGTACACAGTATTGGTCAATCCTGTATCTTCCTATTGACAGGACACAATATTGATAAATCCTGTATCTTCTTATTGACAGTACACTGTATTGCCTGTCAATAATAAGAAAAAGGATTTATCAATACTGTGTACTGTCAATAAGAAGACACATAATTTAACAATACTGTGTCCTGTCAATAAGAAGATAAAGGATTTATCAATACTGTGTACTGTCAATAAGAAGACACAAGATTTAACGATACTGTGTACTGTCAATAAGAAGACACAAAATTTAAAAATACTGAGTCCTACACAGTATTGTTAAATTATGTGTCTTCTTATTGACAGTACACAGTATTGATAAATCCTGTATATTCTTATTGAAAGGACACATTATTGTTAAATCTTGTGTCTTCTTATTGACAGTACACAGTATTGATAAATCCTGTATCTTCTTATTGACAGGACACAGTATTGTTAAAA
>NW_013814432.1:0-798 GCF_000517525.1 Limulus polyphemus
TCTCAATAAAAAGACACAAGATTAAACAATGATGTGTACTGTCAATAAGAAGACACAATATTCAAAGATAATTTGTACTGTCAGTAAGAAAACACAAGATTTAACAATAATATGTACTGTCAATAAGAAGACACAATATTCAACGATAATGTGTACTGTCAGTAAAAACACAAGATTTAACAATAATGTGTCCTGTCATTAAGAAGACACAAGATTTAACGATACTGTGTACTGTCAAAAAGAAGACACAAGATTTAACGATACTGTGTACTGTCAATAAGAAGACACAAGATTTAACGATACTGTGTTCTGTCAATAAGAAGACACAAGATTTAACGATACTGTGTACTTTCAATAAGAAGACACAAGATTTAACAATAATGTGTCTGGATTGAGTGTCTTCTAGTATTGTTAAATCTTAAATCGTGTGTCTTCTTATTGATAGTACACGTCAATAAGAAGACACAAGATTTAACGATACTGTGTACTGTCAATAAGAAGACACAAGATTTAACGATACTGTGTATTTTGAATAAGAAATTACTGTCAATAAGAAGACACAAGATTTAAAGATACTGTGTACTTTCAAGAAGAAAACACAAGATTTAACTATAATGTGTACTGTCAATAAGAACACACAAGATTTAACGATAATGTTTACTGTCAGTAAGAAAACAGAAGATTTAACAATAATGTGTCCTATTAATAACAAGACATAAGATTTAACAATACTGTGTACTGTCAATAAGAAGACACAACGATTTAACGATACTATGTACTTTCAATAATAAGACACAA
>NW_013814433.1:0-486 GCF_000517525.1 Limulus polyphemus
AAATCTTCTCCTGACATATAACTAGCATCATATTTTGTCAAATCAAGCTCTACCTTACAACCCACATCTTGATCAGACATATAACTAGCATCATATTTTGTGAAATCAACATCTACCTTACAGCCCACATCTTTTCCGGACATATAACTAGCATCATATTTTGTCAAATCAAGCTATAACTTACAACCCACATCTTGTCCTGACATATAACTAGCATCATATTTTGTCAAATCAAGCTCTACCTTACAACTCACATATTGTCCTGACATATAACTAGCATCATATTTTGTCAAATGAAGCTCTACCTTACAAATCACATCTTGTGGTGACATATAACTAGCATCATATTTTGTCATATCAAGCTCTACCTCACAACCCACATCTTGTCCTGACATATAACTAGCATCATATTTTGTCAAATCATGCTCTACCTTACAACTCACATCTTGTCCTGACATATAACTAGCATCATATTTTTGTCAAATC
>NW_013814434.1:0-218 GCF_000517525.1 Limulus polyphemus
TACAGCTACTCTTTGAACACCTAGGTGTAACTCTAGTTACTGAATGTGTAACCCCATACTCATCTTTAGCGTTATTTGGTACAACAACTCCACGAACACCTAGGTGTAACTCTAGTTATTGAATTTATAACCACCATATTAATCTTTAGCCTTACTTGGTACAAGTACTCCATGAACACCTAGGTGTAACTCTAGTTACAGAATGTATAACGACCATT
>NW_013814435.1:0-485 GCF_000517525.1 Limulus polyphemus
ATCAAAAATATTCAGTGACTATAAAACATTGTTTGGTATCAAAACCACTTACATTATCTGTATCAAGATATTTAGTGACTATAAACATTGTTTGGTATTAAACCACTTACAACATCTGTATAAAGATATTTAATGACTATAAATATTGTTTGGTATAAAATCGACCTACACCATTTGTATCAAGATATTTAGTGACTATAAACATTGTTTGGTATCAAACCACATACAACATCTGTATAAAGATATTTAGTGACTATAAACATTGTTTGGTATCAAACCACCTACACCATTTATATAAAGATATTTAGTGACCATAAATACTGTTTGGTATCCAACCACCTATACCATCTGTATAAAGATATTTAGTGATATCAAACCATCTACAACATCTGAAAAAGATATTTAGTGACTATAAACATTGTTTGGTATCAAACCATCTACAACATCTGAAAAAGATATTTAGTGACTATAAACATTGTTTGGTA
>NW_013814436.1:0-485 GCF_000517525.1 Limulus polyphemus
AAGACACAAGATTTAACTATACTGTGTACTGTCAATAAGAAGACACAAGATTTAACAATACTTTGTACTGTCAGTAAGAAAACACAAGATTTAACAATAATGTGTCCTGTCTATAAGAGGACACAAGATTTAACGATACTGTGCACTGTCAATAAGAAGACACAATATTCAACGATAATGTGTACTGTCAGTAAGAAAACACAAGATTTAACAATAATGTGTCCTGTCAATAAGAAGAAAGAAGATTTAACGATACTGTGTACTGTCAATAAGAAGACACAAGATTTAACGATACTGTGTACTGTCAGTAAGAAGACACAAGATTTAACTATACTGTGTACTGTCAATAAGAAGACACAAGATTTAACAATACTGTGTAATCTCAATAAGAAGACACGCGATTTAGCAATACTGTGTACTATCTATAAAAAGACACAAGATTTAACGATACTGTGTACTGTCAATAAGAAGACAAAAGATTTAAC
>NW_013814437.1:0-899 GCF_000517525.1 Limulus polyphemus
TTGGTAGAAGAAATGGTGGGCTACTACTAATTCGTTAATACGTTGGGGGAAGAAATGGTGGGTTACTTCCAATTCGTTAATACGTTGGTGGAAGAAATGGTGGGTTTCTACTAATTCGTTAATACGTTGGTGGAAGAAAAGGGTGGGTTACTACTAATTCATTAACATGTCAGTAGATGAAATGGTGGGCTACTCCTAATTCGTTAATACGTTGGTGGAAGAAATGGTGGGTTACTACCAATTCGTTAATACGTTGGTTGAAAAAATGGTGATTTACTACTAATTCGTTAAATCATTGTTAGAAGAAATGGTGGGTTACTACTAATTCGTTAACATGTTAGTAGATAAAATATTGGGTTAATACTAATTCGTTGACACATTAGTAGAGGAAATGGAGGGCTACTACTAATTTGTTAACACATTAGTAGAAGAAATGGTGGGCTATTATTAATTCGTTGATACGTTGGTGGAAGAAATGGTGGGTTTGGTGGTTTACTATTAATTCTTTAAGTCATTGGTAGAAGAAATGGTGGGTTACTACTAATTCGTTAATACTTTGGTGGAAAAAATGGTAGGCTACTACTAATTCGTTAAATCATTGATGGAAGAAATGGTGGATTACTACTAATTCATTAACATGTCAGTAGATGAAATGGTGGGCTACTACTAATTCGTTAATACGTTGGTGGAAGAAATGGTGGGTTTCTACTAATTCGTTAATATGTTGGTGGAAGAAATGATGGGTACGTTGGTAGAAGAAATGGTGGGTTACTACTAATTCGTTAATACGTTGGTGGAAGAAATGGTGGGTTACTACTAATTCATTAACATGTCAGTAGATGAAATGGTGGGCTACTAATAATTCGTTAATACGTTGGTGGAAGAAATGGTGGGTTACT
>NW_013814438.1:0-820 GCF_000517525.1 Limulus polyphemus
CACAGTATCGTTAAATATTGTGTCTTCTTATTGACAGTACACAGTATCGTTAAATCTTGTGTCTTCTTATTGACAGTACACAGTATCGTTAAATCTTGTGTCTTCTTATTGACAGTACACAGTATCGTTAAATCTTGTGTCTTCTATTGACAGTACACAGTATTGTTAAATCTTGTGTCTTCTTATTGAAAGTACATAGTATCGTTAAATCTTGTGTCTTCTTATTGACAGTACACAGTATTGTTAAATCTTATGTCTTTTTATTGACAGGACACATTATTGTTAAATCTTATGTTTTCTTACTGACAGTACACATTATCGTTGAATATTGTGTCTTCTTATTGACAGTACACATTATTGTTAAATCTTGTGTCTTCTTATTGATAGAACACAGTATCGTTAAATCTTGTGTCTTCTTATTGACAGTACACAGTATCTTTAAATCTTGTGTCTTCTTATTGACAGTACACAGTATCGTTAAATCGTGTGTCTTCTTATTGACAGTACACAGTATCTACTGTGTACTATCAATAAGAAGACACACGATTTAGCAATACTGTGTACTATCAATAAAAAGACACAATATTTAACGATAATGTGTACTGTCAATAAGAAGACACAAGATTTAATGATACTGTGTACTGTCAATAAGAAGACACAAGATTTAAAGATACTGTGTACTTTCAAGAAGAAAACACAAGATTTAACTTGTTAAATATTGTGTCTTCTTATTGACAGTACACAGTATTGTTAAATCTTGTGTCTTCTTATTGAAAGTATATAGTATCGTTAAATCTTGTGTTTTCTTATTGACAGTACA
>NW_013814439.1:0-485 GCF_000517525.1 Limulus polyphemus
ACAGCTGATATTCCACAGTTAATGTACTGTCAACACTTAACATAATAATATACAGCAGATTATCCAGTTAATGTATTGTCAACACTTAATATAATATTACACAGCTGATGTTTGATGGTTAAGTTATTGTCAACACACAATATAATAGTATACACTTGATATTACATGGCTAATGTAGAGTCAACACTTAACATAATAATATACAGCAGATATTCCATAATTAATGTATTGTCAACACATAATAGAATAATCTACAGCTAATATTCCACAATTAATGTATTATCAACATTTAACATGATAATATACAGCTGATATTCCACAGTTTAGGTATTATCAACACATAATATAATGATATACAGCTGAATATACATGGTTAATGGATTGTCAACACTTAACATAATAATATACAGCTGATATTACATCGTTAATGTATTATCAACACTTAACATAATAATATACAGGTGATATTTCAAAGTTAATGTATT
>NW_013814440.1:0-486 GCF_000517525.1 Limulus polyphemus
GGTTGTTTCTTGACTTGCCGGTCGAGTATGACCCAGAGGTTTTCAATGGGGTTCATGTCAGGAGATTGGCTCAGCCAGGGCAACTTCTGGATACCATTTTCTTCCTGCCACTTTTGGGTGTTTCTAGCAGTGTGACACGCTGCTCCATCTTCCTGGAACAACGTTGTGTTCTTGTCCACGAAACCCGATGAATAAAGTAGCAAGAGTCCTTCCTCCAATATTTCGATGTATTTCGCAAAATTTATGTTGCCAATGCACTCCACTAAGCTCGATCTTCTACCAACCAAACAGCTCCCCCAAACCATCACGCTGAAACAACCATACTTCACAGTTGGCTGCGATTTGTTGAGCCAAAACTCTTGGTGAGGCATTCTCCAGACCCATATCCTTCCACTATCCGAAAATTGAGCGAATCTTGATTTGTCTGAGAACAATACGGTCTTCCAAAAGTCCAGAGGCTTGGTCATCATATAACTTGCCCACTTC
>NW_013814441.1:0-1210 GCF_000517525.1 Limulus polyphemus
TCTTCTTATTGACAGTACAAAAAATTTTAAATATTTTGTCTTCTAATTGACAGTACACATTATTGTTAAATCTTGTGTCTTCTTATCGCAACTACACATTATTGTTGAATCTTGTGTCTTGTTATTGATAGTACACAGTATCATTAAATCTTGTGTCTTCTTATCGCAAGTACACATTATTGTTGAATATTGTGTCTTGTTTTTGATAGTACACAGTATCATTAAATCTTGTGTCTTCTTATGATAGTACATAGGATTGTAAAATTTTGTGTCTTCTTATTGATAGTACACAGTATCGTTAATTCTTATGGCACTTTAGTGATAGTACACAGTATTGTTAAAATGTTTGTCTTCTTCTTGATAATATAAAGTATTGTTAAATATTGTGTCTTCTTATTGACAGTACACAGTATTGTTCGATCTTGTGTCTTCTTATTGACAGTACACAGAATCTTTTAATTTTGTGGCTTGTTAGTGATAGTACACACAAGATTTAACAATACTGTGTACTATCAATAAGAAGACACAAGATTTAACAATACTATGTACTATAAATAAGAAGACAAGATTTAACGATACTGTCTTCTTATGATACTACATAGGATTGTTAAATCTTGTGTCTTCTTATTGACAGAACACAGTATTGTTAAATCTCGTGTCTTCTTATTGATAGTACACAGTATCGATAAATATTGTGTTTTCTAATGGAAAGTACACATTATTGATAAATCTTGTCTTCTTATTGACAGTACACAGTATTGTTCCATCTTGTGTCTTCTTATTGACAGTACACAGTATCGTTAAATCTTGTGTCTTCTTATTGACAGTACACAGTATTGTTCCATCTTGTGACTTCTTATTTACAGTACACAGTATCGTTAAATCTTGTGGCTTGTTAGTGATAGTACACAGTATCGTTAAATCTTGTCTTCTTATTTATTGTACATAGTATTGTTAAATCTTGTGTCTTCTTATTGACAGTACACATTATTGATAAATCTTGTCTTCTTATTGACAGTACACAGTATTGTTCCATCTTGTGTCTTCTTATTGACAGTACACAGTATCGTTAAATCTTGTGTCTTCTTATGGACAGTATACAGTATTGTTCCATCTCTTCTCTTCTTATTTACAGTACACAGTATCGTTAAATCTGGTGGCTTGTTAGTGATAGTACACAGTATCGTTAAATCTTGTCTTCTTATTTATA
>NW_013814442.1:0-1063 GCF_000517525.1 Limulus polyphemus
CAAGATAGCACACTGTGAAGGTAAAGCAGAAAATCCAACAGTGAGAGTTTCAAGATAGTATACTGTTAAGGTGAAGCAGAAAACCCAGCATTGAAAGTTTCAAGATAGTACACTGTGAAGGTAAAGCAGAAAACCCAACAGTGAAAGTTTCAAGATAGTACACTGTGAAAGTGAAGCAGAAAACCCAACAGTGAAAGTTTCAAGATGGTACACTGTGAAGGTGAAGCAGAAAACCTAACAGTGAATGTTTCAAGATAGTACACTGTGAAGGTAAAGCAGAAAACCCAGCATTGAAAGTTTAAAGATAGTACACTATGAAGGTGAAGCAGAAAACCCAGCATTGAAAGTTTCAAAATAGTAAACTGTGAAGGTGAAGCAGAAAACCCAGCATTGAAAGTTTCAAGATAGTACACTGTGAAGGTGAAGCAGAAAACCCAACAGTGAAAGTTTCAAGATGGTACACTGTGAAGGTGAAGCAGAAAACCCGAAATTTCTGCTTCACCTTCACAGTGTACTATCTTGAAACTTTCAATGCTGGGTTTTCTGCTTTACCTTCACAGTGTAACATCTTGAAACTTTCACTGTTGGGTTTTCTGCTTCACCTTCACACTGTATTATCTTGAAACATTCACTGCTTGCTTCACTCTCACAGTGTACTATATTGGTAGTTTCACTGCTGGAAAACCCAGCATTGAAAGTTTCAAGATGGTACACTGTGAAGGTGAAGCAGAAAACCCAACAGTGAAACTTCCAATATAGTACACTGTGAGAGTGAAGCAGAAAACCCAGCATTGAAAGTTTAAAGATAGTACACTGTGAAGGTGAAGCAGAAAACCCAACAGTGAATGTTTCAAGATCGTATACTGTGAAGGTGAAGCAGAAAACCCAGCATTGAAAATTTCAAGATAGTACACTGTGAAGGTGAAGCAGAAATTCCAGCAGTGAAACTACCAATATAGTACACTGTGAGAGTGAAGCAGAAAACCCAACAGTGAATGTTTCAAGATAGTACACTGTGAAGGTGAAGCAGAAAACCCAACAGTGAAACTTCCAATATAGTAAA
>NW_013814443.1:0-485 GCF_000517525.1 Limulus polyphemus
AACATAACTGAAAAAGACTCATACCCACTGCCAAGAATTGATGATACTCTTGATGCCCTAAGTGGATCCAGGTGGTTTTCAACTCTGGACTTAAAGTCGGGTTTCTATCAAGTGAAAATGGATGAAGCAGATAAACCTAAGACTGCATTTAGTTATGGCCAAGGTCTCTGGCAATAATGTGTGATACCATTCGGGCTTAGCAATGCTCCAGCAAGATTTCAGAAGCTGATGGAGAGAGCACTGGAAGGCCTACAATGGAGGATAGCCCTAGTGTACCTGGATGATGTCATTGTGTTTGCAGCAACAATTGATGAGGAAGTATCCTGGCTAGAGGAAGTATTCAAGCAGTTGAAAGCAGCAAACCTCAAACCCCACTTTTTTCAGAAAGAGGTGCTCTACTTGAGTCACATAGTAAATGAGCATGATGTACGAACTGATTCTGACAAGGTAAAAGCAGTGCGTGATTGGCCAACACCAGACAATAT
>NW_013814444.1:0-482 GCF_000517525.1 Limulus polyphemus
ATATATATACCGAACGCCATTACTTCTGCTCTCACTGTCTTGATTGTGTCATGATGCTGCGTTCTTTCTATCCATTTTGCGGTGTTTGGAAAATAATATTAATCGTAACTAAAAGCGCGTTCTTAACTCCCACTGTTTATATTACTTGCATAGCGACATGCCACACATGACTATCTACAATAACAGTATACCTAAGATAATTACTATATTATTAGTCTACCCAAATTAATCTAGAACTAGTAGCACCAAAATCACATATTCTTTCAGATCCTACATAAGTGGCCCAGCATGGCCAGGTGGTTAGGGCGCTTCACTCGTAATCTAAAGATCGTGGGTTCGAATCCCCGTCCCACCAAATATGCTCGCCATTTCAGCCGTGGAGGCATTATAATGTGACGGTCAATCCCACTATTCGTTAGTAAAAGAGTAACCCAAGAGTTCGCGTGGGCGGTGATGACTGGCTGCCTTCCCTCTAGTCTTTC
>NW_013814445.1:0-485 GCF_000517525.1 Limulus polyphemus
ATGATAAGAGATCACTGAAGCCAGCTTTGAACCTTGAGACAAGGTATGGTTGTATATTCCCAGGAAGACCAAAGGGAAGTCTCCTAAGTTGTCATCTCCATGGGAAGGCACATACGACATAGTGGATCATCTCTCAGACGTGACTTTCCAGATAAAATGTGGTCGGCGAGGTAAGCCAAAAGTGGTGCATGCCAACAGGCTTTGGCGTTATTACGGTCCAGGACATTTCACTTGGGACGAAGTGAAAAACAGAACAAATGACGCTGCTGAAGACGTGCCACCTGAAGAAGCCACCATCGAAGAAGAAACTCTACTCAGTTTTGAGAAGGGAAACGATGAAGCTTTTGATGAAGTTACTGCCACTGATGTGACTGTTACCGATGATAAGACATTTCCTGATGAAGTAGATGAACCCCACGTGAAGCAGAAGCCAACGAGACGGAGACCAGTACGGAAGAAGATACGTCCCGTAAAATTAAGAGACT
>NW_013814446.1:0-485 GCF_000517525.1 Limulus polyphemus
TATAAAGAAGTCAAATCTGGTCTCACTGCTATCAAGATCAAGGAAACAGGCTAATCTTCCTATCAGCATTGATATTTTCTGGACTTATACTTTCAACAACGTGACCTTCATATCTTTCTTCAACGAATGGCTGAAAATTGCTTCTATTTTGTTGCCCAGGTTAGCCAATCTAAATGCATTAGGCTTACAGTTGATAACTGAGAAAATACCCTTGCTCTACAAACTAGTGTACATGGAACTGATTATCAGCTAATGTTTCATGTTTATTATGCTGTTGCAGCAAGTGAAAATTGAGATGATCATTCTAGTATCTGCCATCATCAGATGCAGATGTTATTGTCTGTACTGTCTTCCATTATCAAAACATGATGCAACATTTTGAACTTTGTGAGCCTCTCTAACTTTTATGGAATTAAACAGTCTTTGTGAATAATTACTGTTCAAGAACTAGATATTCTAAAAGGCGTGAAATTTGTAAAAGCCCT
>NW_013814447.1:0-485 GCF_000517525.1 Limulus polyphemus
CCGATCAGACTTTGGTGAAGTGGCGTTGTTCTGGTCTTTCGTATACCAAACAACTTGCAGCATTCATGGAACACAGCTGATTCAAAGTTAAGGCCTTGATCTAAATGCAGTTCGTATGGCACACCAAATCTGAAGAAGAAATCACTAATAGTCAAAGCTACAGTTGTAGCTTCCTGATTTGGTATTGCATATGCCTCAGGCCACTTGGTGAAACAATCCATCGCCACACAAATGTACCTGTTTGGGGCACAGGACCAACAATGTCAACGGCTACTCTTTCCATTGGTGCGCCAACTTGATATAACTTCATTGGAGCACATCCTATATCCTTGGGTCCCCTTTTAGCACAACATGTACTGTATGTCCTGCACCATTCTTCCACATCTTGCCTCATACATATCTAGTAAAATATCTGTCGTAGGTGACTCAATGTCTTCTTAACTCCGAGATGACCTCCTGTTACAGTATCATGGGATTGACGCAGC
>NW_013814448.1:0-485 GCF_000517525.1 Limulus polyphemus
ACAGCAGCCGACAGACACAAGTATAGAGCACTGGTAGAGGCTCTGGAACTCAGGTACGGAACCCAAAATCAGTCAGAAGTCTACAGGGCCACGTTCAGAACGAGAGTCCGTGCTAAAGGGGAGAGCCTGCAAGAGCTAGCACAGGACTTGGAAAGCATGGCACACAAGGCCTACCCAACTGCACCACCCGATCATCTCAATTTGTTGCTGAGGGATGAATTCGTAGATGCCTTGGACAGTCCACAACTTAAGATACAAGTGAAGCAAGCACACCCCTCTACCATGCAGGATGCAATGGCCAGAGCTCTCGAATTTGAATCCTATATTAAGTCCAGCACAGAGGTACCGAGGTTGGTACAGTCATCTGGATTCAAGGCCAGAAAAGGTCTGCTTTTAGAGAGGTTTGAGGGACTTTGCTGGCACTGTAATAAACCTGGGCACAAGAGAGCTCAATGCTGGAAACTTCAACACAGAGGAGGTGCCAC
>NW_013814449.1:0-486 GCF_000517525.1 Limulus polyphemus
AATTAGGTTGGTTGAAGAGTAGCGTAAGCTGTGAAAGAACTTCCAACCAACTAAAGATATTTAAAACCTCGTGGTCCTTTTAATATATATACACACACACACAAACAAAAAGAATTATTCCGTCAAACGTCGATAAGTTTGATAATATTTTGACTAGAAATAAAATTTTAATTATAAATCTAATGTCTATGTTTACAATTCTTAAACATATGTTTTTAAAGATATACCTGTGTTTGTTACGAACATTTTCTACAGCCTTAAACATATGTTTTTAAAGATATACCTGTGTTTCTTACGAACATTTTCTACAGCCTTAAACATATGTTTTTAAAGATATACCTGTGTTTCTTACGAACATTTTCTACACTCTTAAACACATGTTTCTAAAGATATACCTGTTTGTTACGAACATTTTCTACAGCCTTAAACATATGTTTTTAAAGATATACCTGTGTTTCTTAGCGAACATTTTCTAGTCTTAAACAC
>NW_013814450.1:0-484 GCF_000517525.1 Limulus polyphemus
TATATTATAATTAAATAATATCTAGTAGATCTGCCTTTCGCTTCGTGGAGTTCGTTGATCCTTTGGGGCATCTCGTCAATTTTAGATTGTGTGATTTTCGCTCACTCTTGCTTCAAAACTTGGAGTAGATCGCTCTTCGAAGTTGGATTTTTTTTTTGTTGTTTCTTGACTTGCCGGTCGAGTATGGCCCAGAGGTTTTTGATGTGGTTCTTGTCAGAAGATTGGCTCGGCCAGGGCAACTTCTGGATACCATTTTCTTCCTGCCACTTTTGGGTGTTTCTAGCAGTGTGACACGGTGCTCTATCTTCCTGGAATAACGTTGTGTTATTGTCCACGAAACCCGAGGAATAAAGTGGCAAGAGTCCTTCATCCAATATTTCGACGTATTTCGCAAACTTTATGTTGCCAACGCACTCCACTAAGCTCGATCTCCCATCAACACAAAAAGCTCCCCAAACCATCATGCTGAAACCACCATGCTTTA
>NW_013814451.1:0-485 GCF_000517525.1 Limulus polyphemus
TCATTCTAGATATAGTGTAGTCTTGTATATATAAGACAGTCACAAAGTGACAGGAACAATGTGTGTAATTGAACTGAGTATTGTTGAATCAAGCAAGTGAGACGTTCGTTGAGAATTATAGCATTTGTTACAGCGCGACTGTTGAAATTAAGTGTATCACAAAGTTATATTCAGAAAGAATAAACCACTTTTATTTAAGAAAGGACTTGTATCGGTAAAATTCTGTGAATTATAGCGTGTGTTTAAGTTAATGTGACTGTGGAAATTCTGTGTATTGCAAAGTTGTATTGAGGAAGAATAAACTAGTTTTATTTAAGAAAGGACTTGCATTGCTGAAGTTCCTTGGTAAGAATTTTACTGGAAATTAACAAACGACTAGAGACCTAACAAAAAATTTAATCAAACAAACCTTTATTTGAAATTAGATCGTGTTTTATCTTATCTTGTTCTTTGAGCCTGAAGTCGTACATCATGTTGCTCCTCTG
>NW_013814452.1:0-484 GCF_000517525.1 Limulus polyphemus
TGCAGTCTTGGGTTTATCTGCTTCAGCCATTTTCATTTGATGGAAGCCTGACTTTAAGTCTAGAGTTGAAAACCACCTGGCTCTATTTAGGGCATCGATAGTATCATCAATTCTTGGCAGCGAGTATGAGTCCTTTTCAGCCCTCAAGTCCACACAGCAACATTGGGCTCCATCCTTCTCCTGGACTAACACGACGGGAGCTGACCAGGGACTATCTTATTTTTCGACTATCCCTTCCTTAATTAGGCCATCCATGACCTTCTCTATCTTCTGTCGCTTTGCCGGAGCTATTCTCCTTGGAGGTATCTTTATTGGACGGTGATTGCCTGTGTTTATTCTGCGCTCCACTATGTCTGTGCAACCGAGGTCATGCTCTCCTTTTGAAAAGACGTCTGCATAATTCGCCAAAAGTTCCCTAACCTGAAGAGCCTGTGATGATGACAAATGGACAATGCCCTTCTTCTAGAGGTCAGTTAAATGTTCT
>NW_013814453.1:0-484 GCF_000517525.1 Limulus polyphemus
GATATATCTAACTTGATCAGGGTTTGGGCACTTATTCTAGTGTTTGTGGCTGTATATAGAACTTGATCAGGGTTTGAGCACATGTTCTAGTGTTTGTAGCTGTATATAGAACTTGATCAGGGTTTGGGCACACATTCTACAGAAACATCTCTGCCCTTCAGAGCTGTGGATACACTAAAGGTAAGATCTCACTATTTGTTTGTTAAGAGTGACCCAAGAGTTAGCAGTGACTTCTTTTCGTTGTCAGTTCAAAATTAGGGTTGGCTTTATGTTGCTTTTCAGGAAAATTCTGAATAGCAACAACACAGAAAGTTACCTAAACGGTGTTGTATGAGTGTTAGCTGCGGAAGGCTTGTAGTGAAATTTATTTTCATTTTATGAACTTGGCTCACTATTTCATGAAGCTTAACAGTTTTGTATTTAAAATGTTTAAACTACCTTGTTCTTTTGTTTAGATTGGTTGGTTTATATTATTTTTTTTATT
>NW_013814454.1:0-485 GCF_000517525.1 Limulus polyphemus
GAAGATGGAGCCCCGTGTCACACTGCTAGAAACACCCAAAAAGTGGCAGGAAGAAAATGGTATCCAGAAGTAGCCCTGACCGAGCCAATCTCCTGACATGAACCCCATCGAAAACCTCTGGGCCATACTCGACCGGCAAGTCAAGAAACAACAAAAAAACCAACTTCGAAGAGCGATCTACTCCAAGTTTTGAAGCAAGAGTGGGCGAAAATCCCACAATCTAAAATTGACGAGATGATTCTCGTGATGCCCCAAAGGATCAACGAACTCCACGAAGCAAAAGGAAGATCTACTAGATATTAATTAAATTATAAATATATCAATTCATGTAAATATGACTGAAACATTTCATTTTTTCTGAAAAGGTGGTGTCCATTTACTTGTGACCACGCTGTGTACATGTTAACTCCATAAATCGGTTACTGCTTTTGTAAACGTAAACTCACGGCTCTTGAGCAACCTCTGATTGAATTACAACTTATTAA
>NW_013814455.1:0-484 GCF_000517525.1 Limulus polyphemus
CGCGAAATTCAAAACAAATAAACATTTAAAATGCGCAATAAAATTTTATTTGGCCGAGAGCCAAATTTAAAAAGACTACACGTTTCGGTAGCTTTACGTTTCCATCATCAGGAGTAAAACCTACATGACAAGCGGGTAATTTTATAAAGCAAAGGCTTAACTCATTGTAATCTGTGAGGGTGATATGAATATTCTACATAAGAAGTCAATATTTCTTTCCAAAATTGTGTACTATCGCTAGCTAATTTTGGAAAGCAATATTGACTTCTTATTATGTTATTCCGTGTAAGGAGTAGTGTTTTTTTTATATTCTTAAATACCAAAAAAACCTTGAGCTTCCTGGCAGTTCGCCCCCTGGAGCGCCTCCTCTAGCCCCTCAGGTGAGCTCCAAATCTGCTTAAAATGTCTGCACTCCCAGATATGTTTTCATGATCCACAGCTGAAGAAAGAATGTTCATAGTGGATTTATATATATATATATATA
>NW_013814456.1:0-486 GCF_000517525.1 Limulus polyphemus
GCACAATTTGCATCTTCAATGGTGGAGTAAAAAAAAATTGATGAGAGCTTTCCTTGCTAGAAGTGATGACACCAGTAAGCCAACATCTGTTCCTTTTGATGGCAGAAAAGAGGTCAAAGTGCAAGATTGCAAACATGCTATTTCATTTGAAAAAGAAAACAATGAAGAAACTGTTCTCTGTCTTGTTGAAAGCTACAATAATAATAAACATGAGGATTCCACTTTGTCAGAAACAAATCCACAGAATAGTGTTGCTAAGCTAAAAGAGGATGATGTAATAAATATTTTAACACAGAGGGATATTGGATTTATGAAGTTTGTTACAACAGGCACATCAAAGAGATTGTTAAAGTTGGAGCACATGAATTACAACATAAAGAAGGTTCATTTAATGCCAAAGATGGGCATTCTATGACTACATTTTGGTTCAAATGATGCTTTCTGATTGGACAAGAGGTCAATTGTTCCTGGTTGGTGTATTCACCT
>NW_013814457.1:0-485 GCF_000517525.1 Limulus polyphemus
GTATAATCACATTATCATAGAAAATTATAAAAGTCGTCACAATAATAATCACAAAAGCCAAATGATGGTCGGTCACACTCGATTTCTCTGAATTTCGTGAGAATCCAATTCCACCTTTTCTCCTATAATACTTCCTCTTTTGTTGGCCCGTTCCCGTTTTAATTGAATTTAATCGTTTCAAGTAGGTCCGGCATGGCCAGGTGGTTAGGGCACTCGATTCGCAATCTGTGGGTCGCGGGTTCGAATCCCCGTCCCACCAAACATGTTCGCCCTTTCAGCCATGGGGGCGTTATAATGTGACGGTCAATCCCACTATTCGTTGGTAAAAGAGTAGCCCAAGAGTTTGCAGTGGGTGGTGATGACTAGCTGCCTTCCCTCTAGTCTTACACTGCTAAATTAGGGACGGCTAGTGCAGATAGCCCTCGTGTAGCTTTGCGCGAAATTCAAAAACAAACAAACAAACATCGTTTCAAATAGGCGTAAAT
>NW_013814458.1:0-485 GCF_000517525.1 Limulus polyphemus
AGTTGATTATAATATGTGTATATGTATAAACTATGTTACATAGAATCAGATAGTTGACTATAACACATGTATATGTATAAACTAAGTTACATAGAATCAGATAGTTAACTATAACATGTGTATATGTATAAACTAAGTTACATAGAATCAGATAGTTGACTATAACATGTGTATATGTATAAACTAAGTTACATAGAATCAGATAGTTGACTATAATATGTGTATATGTATAAACTAAGTTGCATAGAATCAGATAGTTGAGTTTAACACGTGTATATGTATAAACTAATAAATTACATAGAATAAGATAGTTGACTATAACACGTGTATATGTATAAACTAAGTTACATAGAATCAGATAGTTGACTATAGCATGTGTATATGTATAAACTAAGCAACATAGAATCAGATACTTGACTATAACACGTGTATATGTATAAACTAAGTTACATAGAATCAGATAGTTGACTATAATATGTGTATAT
>NW_013814459.1:0-485 GCF_000517525.1 Limulus polyphemus
AATGTCAAGCCAAGTATACTTTCTGTCTGTTCTTCATGCCCACGAGCTCAATAGTTACCCACACTGGTCCCCACAACCTTGCATAATGTCCTATCACACCATAGAGCTTCTATACAGCTTCTGGTATTCCTTTGTGATCCAGCACCTTGATATTCACAAGGGCTTGCTGAGATGCAGAATCTATGACAAAGTTGCACCTTTAGCCATCCAGCTTTCCTGTCACGTAGACACTATGTGTGCTTGCCGATTTACACTTAGCTGTTGGAACTTTCACGATGGGGGTTGGTGGGCGTCCCTCAACACGAACCACTAATGGTTTCCCTAGACTGTCTTATTGGTGGTATTCTTCTTACACTGGCTCCTCATATGTCCTTGCCCTCCACAGTTCCAACAACCTTTCTGGGTAGCAGCCTTTCCTGCTGTGGCATCTCCCCTGTGTTGAAGTTGCCAGCATTGAACTCTCTTGTGCCCAGATTTATTACAGT
>NW_013814460.1:0-483 GCF_000517525.1 Limulus polyphemus
AACATATTGTTAGGTAACACAAATCTAGATTCAGTGGATCTAAAACATATTGTTCGGTAACAGAAACCTAGATCCAGTGGATAAAAAACATATTGTTAGGTAACAGAAACCTAGATCCAGTGGATACAAAACATATTGTAAGGTAACAGAAACCTAGATCCAGTGGATATAAAACATATTGTTCGGTAACAGAAACCTAGATCCAGTGGATACAAAACATATTGTTAGGTATCAGAAACCTAAATCCAGTGGATACAAAACATATTGTTAGGTAACAGAAACCTAAATCCAGTGGATACAAAACATATTGTTAGATAACAGAAACCTAGATCCAGTGGAAACAAAAACATATTGTTAGGTAACAGAAACCTAGATCCAGTAGATCTGAAACATATTGTTAGGTAATAGAAACCTAGATCCAGTGGATCTAAACCATATTGTTAGGTAACAGAAACCTAGATCAAGTGGTTACAAAACATATTG
>NW_013814461.1:0-485 GCF_000517525.1 Limulus polyphemus
CAAATGTGACCTGGGTAAATGGTAGCGTGAAATCAATACCTTCAAATGTGACCTGGGTAAATGGTAGCGTGAAATCAATACCTTCAAATGTGACCTGGGTAAATGGTAGTGTGAAATCAATACCTTCAAATGTGACCTGGGTAAATGGTAGTGCGAAACCAATACTTCAAATGTGACCTGGGTAAATGGTAGTGTGAAATCAATACCTTCAAATGTGACCTGGGTATATGGTAGTGTGAAATCAATACCTTCAAATGTGACCTGGGTAAATGGTAGTGTGAAAACAATACCTTCAAATGTGACCTGGGTAAATGGTAGTGTGAAATCAATACCTTCAAATGTGACCTGGGTAAATGGTGGTGTGAAAACAATACCTTCAAATGTGACCTGGGTAAATTGTAGTGTGAAATCAATACTTCAAATGTGAGATATGTAAATGTTTTGAAATCAATACCTTCAAATGTGAACTGTGTAAATGGCGATGT
>NW_013814462.1:0-485 GCF_000517525.1 Limulus polyphemus
AATCTCACTTTTCGTTGGAAAAGAGTAGCCCAAGAGTTGGCGGTGGGTGAGACGTCTTATGCAGATAGCCCTCGAGTAGCTTTGTGCGAAATTCAACAACAACAAAAAAAGAATGTCCATATATTGTTCATCTCTCTAATTTGTATCTATACCTTTTTGACAAAAATGTCAGCGTTATGTCACCAAACCTATCTACCAATTCACAAATTAAACTTCATAGTTCCTGTAATTCACAAATTAAACTTCATAGTTTCTGTAATTCACTGAAAATATTAGGCAGTTCTTTAGCTGTATTTATCGCTTCACGTCACTACAGGACTTTCATGTTTGTACTCAAGTTTAGCTGTATTTATCGCTTCACGTCACTACAGGACTTTCATATATGTACTCAAGTTTAGCTGTATTTATCGCCTCACGTCACTACAGGACTTTCATGTTTGTACTCAAGTTTAGCTGTATTTTTTCGCCTCACGTCACTACAGGAC
>NW_013814463.1:0-485 GCF_000517525.1 Limulus polyphemus
CATCCCATAATAATTAAAACTACCTTATAGCATCCCATAATAGTTAAAACTGCCTTATAGCATCCCATAATAGTTAAAAATACTTTATAACATCCCATAGCAGTTAAAACTACTCTATAACATCCCCATAATAGTTAAAAAATCACTTCCATAATAGTTAAAAAAATCACTTCCATAATACTTAAAAAATCACTTCCCATAATAGTTTTAAAAAAATCACTTCCCATAATAGTTTTAAAAAAATCACTTCCCATAATAGTTTAAAAAAAATCACTTCCCATAATAGTTAAAAAAAAACACAATAACATTCCATAATAGTTAAAACTGTAACATCCCACAATAGTTTTGTTGCTAAGTGACGATATATATATCGTTGAGCATTACCAAAAAAAAGTGTGAAAGAGTTCTCGACAGTATAACATCCCATAATAGTTAAAACTACCCCATAACAACCCATAATAGTTAAAACACTATAACATCCAATG
>NW_013814464.1:0-480 GCF_000517525.1 Limulus polyphemus
GATACAGTGTGGAAGGACATTAAGAGGTGGGTGCATCCACTTCCCATATTTTATTAAGTTCATAACCTGGACAAAGGATGGGTACCTCAGCTTATATTATACAATCAATAGTACGTATATAATGTTATATTAGGGACATAAGATGATAACATTTTGAGGTGTATTTCTAATCATTCCAAATACATATTCTATTGTCACCCGTAATTAAAACTTTCTAATCTTTTGAAACATTCTGTGAAAGAACATCATTATTTTAGAAACAAGATGTAAAAGTTGAATAACAAAATAACAATAAGAGGAATAAAGTAAACTTCAGTAACAATGTTGGGATTTTTCGGAATATCGGTCTGAACAACAAAATAACAATAAGAGGAATAAAGTAAACTTCAGTAACAATGTTGGGATTTTTCGGAATATCGGTCTCGCCCCCCCCCCTCCACCCCAAAACATCAATCACTCGTTTTGATGAGTATTAGCATA
>NW_013814465.1:0-484 GCF_000517525.1 Limulus polyphemus
ACAAAGCTGACTGTTTGCTGCAACAATTTCCTGATGAAGATAGTACCAAAGATTGACTGCCATGACAAAGCTGACTGTTTGCTGCAACAATTTCCTGATGAAGATGGTACCAAAGAAGGACTGCCATGACAAAGCTACTATTTGCTGCAACAATTTCCTGATGAAGATGGTACCAAAGAAGGACTGCCATGACAAAGCTACTATTTGCTGCAACAATTTCCTGATGAAGATGGTACCAAAGAAGGACTGCCATGACAAAGCTGCTATTTGCTGATGAAGATGGTACCAAAGAAGGACTGCCATGACAAAGCTGACTGTTTGCTGCAACAATTTCCTGATGAAGATGGTACCAAAGATTGACAGCCATGACAAAGCTACTATTTGCTGATGAAGATAGTACCAAAGATTGACTGCCATGACAAAGCTACTATTTGCTGATGAAGATGGTACCAAAGATTGACAGCCATGACAAAGCTACTATTTG
>NW_013814466.1:0-484 GCF_000517525.1 Limulus polyphemus
AAGCTATGTAGGAGCTGCCTACTGATCGCTAAATAAACAAGCTATGTAGGGGTTAGCTACCGATTCAACAAGCAATGTAGGAGCTGCCTACTGATCGCTAAATAAACAAGCTATGTAGGGGTTAGCTACCGATTCAACAAGCTATGTAGGGTTGGCTACTGATTGCTAAATAAAGAAGTTATGTAGGGCTAGCTACTGATCGCTAAATAAACAAGTTATGTAGGGGTTGCCTACTGATCGCTAAATAAACAAGCTATGTAGGGCTGCCTAGTGATCGCTAAATAAACAAGCTATGTAGGAGCTGCCTACTGATCGCTAAATGAACAAGTAATGTAGGGCTGCTTCCTGATTGCTAAATAAACAAGTTATGTAGGGCTGGCTACTGATCGCTAAACAAACAAGTTATGTAGGGCTGTCTACTGATCGCTAAATAAACAAGTTATGTAGGGCTGGCTAATGATCGCTAAATAAACAAGCTATGTAG
>NW_013814467.1:0-485 GCF_000517525.1 Limulus polyphemus
ATTTTCAACCACTTCTAGTCATAACTCACAACAGCCCAAAGATACCTATCAATCACCTCTATTATTTTCAACTACTTCTAGTCATAACTCACAACGGCCCAAAGATACCTATCAATCACCTTCATTATTTTCAACCACTTCTAGTCATAACTCACAACGGCCCAAAGATACCTATCAATCACCTTCATTATTTTCAACTACTTCTAGTCATAACTCACAACGGCCCAAAGATACCTATCAATCACTTCCATTATTTTCAACCACTTCTAGTCATAACTCACAACGGCCCAAAGATACCTATCAATCACCTCCATTAATTTCAACCACTTCTAGTCATAACTCACAACGGCCCAAAGATACCTATCAATCTCCTCCATTATTTTCAACCACTTCTAGTCATAACTCACAACGGCCCAAAGATACCTATCAATCCCCTCCATTATTTTCAACCACTTCTAGTCATAACTCACAACGGCCCAAAGATA
>NW_013814468.1:0-482 GCF_000517525.1 Limulus polyphemus
CAGAATTATAGAGAACACAACTCTGTAGGGTTCTCACAGGGTACTTAAATCCGTACAGAACTCGAAGACAGTTAATTAAACAGTTTAAGCAGCAAGACAAGCGCGTGATCATAGCTCGAGGGAATTGTTTGATATCTTTCTTAATTCCATAAAAACGCGCACGAACTTAGTCTGTTAATTTTTTCGGACCTTGTTGCAGATCAAACTTGATAAGTTCGTTAAAATGATACTACTTTTAACCACTACGAATTAAGCCCCAAATAAATAAATAAAGGAAAAAAAAACACCATTGGCATTACCTTACAGTAGGCCTATTCCCTGCATGTCATGTTTATCCATCAGTATATATATATATGATTATATATATATATATGGTTATATATACGTTCCCAAGCAACAACTGGATGCATTACCTTACAGTAGGCCTATTCCCTGCATCTCATCTTTATCCATCAGTATATATATATATATATATATATATA
>NW_013814469.1:0-484 GCF_000517525.1 Limulus polyphemus
TCTCTCTCTCTCTATCTATATATATATATATTAAATTCTTAGCATTATTTTATTTTGCCAAAATATACCATTATTCTTCGTTACTTTCGTTTCCGTAAATATTTGGAAATATTTCCAAGTAGGCATAAGTTGTATATGATGCATTCTCTTTAAATATTGTGAAACTTTATGCCTAGTATTATCTTGTATTTATATCATGATCGTTACAACTCTGTAAGATAACGAAGCATTTTCACAAGTAAAATTTGTGCAAAAGCAATTCGCAACGAAAACTAAATAAACTTTTATAATTAAACCTCGAATTATCGTTTGTTTTTATATTCTTCTCTACTCTTGGGGTACCCATAATGCATCAAATTGAGTAATTTGTGTAGTATATTTTTCCGTGTTATAGCACTCATTGTAAAAAACTGACCAAAAAAAATTAGTATTTATTTGTTTGAAGTTATGCACAAAGCTACACAATGGGCTATCTGTGCTCTGC
>NW_013814470.1:0-486 GCF_000517525.1 Limulus polyphemus
CGTTCTTCTTGCTTCTTTTCTTTTTTTCCTCCAACAACTGCTGTAACCTCTCTTCTTGTTTATTTTCTCGTTCTTCTTATTTATTTTCTTTTTCCTCCAACAGCTGCTGTAATATCTCTTCTTGTTTATTTTCTCTTTCTACTTGTTTCTTTTCTTTTTCCTCCAACAAATGCTGTAATCTCTCTTCTTGTTCATTTTGCTGTTCGAGCTGCCACTGTTGCAGGTTTTCTTGCAACTGCTGTTGTCTCTCTTCTTGTTTCTTTTCTCGTTCTTCTTGTTTCTTTTGTTGTTCTTGTATTGCTGCCATCAAATCTGCTAAGATGTAGTTTGATTTGCCACTTCTCGTTTCCATTTTTTTATCCCACTTCTGACACCAATTTGTTACGCCTCTGTGATCGTTTTTTAATTTTCCGTAAAAATTCTTTCCGAAGAAACTTTAGCGATACAAGTCCTTTCTTAAATAAACTAGTTTATTCTTTCTTATAC
>NW_013814471.1:0-484 GCF_000517525.1 Limulus polyphemus
GCTTAACTTTTTCCAGGTGTATACTTATCAAACTTTTTCTTAAACTCACTTAAATTTCTGCCTCTACAAAATTTGAAGGCAACCCATTCCAAAGGCCAACAACCCTGTTAGAAAAGTATAACTGTAGATGACTCCTACTCTGCCAAAATTTATATTCGAGTCTCCTAGTTCTACTATTCTCACTGTTAAGTATGAAAAAAGATAATGCATCAACACTATCAATTCCCTTTACAATCTTAAACACCTCACTCAGATCCCTCCCTAATTTTTCTCTTTTTTTTCTTTTTTGAAGAGAAAAAAAAAAGATGAGAAATCTCAACCTCTCCTCATATGACAACCCCTCCATCCCAGGCATCCTTCTAGTAACCCTTCTCTGAACCCTTTCCAACAATTCAATGTCCTTCCTTAAGTAAGGAGCCCAAGACTGAACACAATATTTCAAATGTGTCCTAACCAGTGACCTGTACAATGAAAGTATAAACTC
>NW_013814472.1:0-485 GCF_000517525.1 Limulus polyphemus
GGTATTTTCTTACACTGGCTCCTCAGATGTCCTTGCTCCCCACAGTTCCAACTAGCCTTTCTTGGTAGCAATCTTTACTGCTGTATCATCTCCCCTGTTTTGAAGTTGCCAGCATTGAGCTCTTTTGTGCCCAGGTTTGTTACAGTGCCAGCAAAGTCCCTCAAACTTCTCTGAAAGCTGACCTTTTCTGGCCTTGAATCCAGATGACTGTACCATCCTTGGTACCTCTGTGCTGGACTTAACGTAGGATTCAAATTCGAGAGTTCTGGCCATTGCATCCTGCATGGTAGTGCTTGCTTCACTTGTATCTTAAGTTGTGGACTGTCCAAGGCATCTACGAACTGATCCCTTAGCAACAACTTGAGGAGATCGGGTGGTGCAGCTGGGTAGGCCTTGTGTGCCATGCTCTCCAAGTCCTGTGCCAGCTCTTGCAGGCTCTCCCCTTTAGCACGGACTCTCGTCCTGAACCTGGCCCTGTAGACTTT
>NW_013814473.1:0-485 GCF_000517525.1 Limulus polyphemus
ATCACCACACAAATGTACTTGTTTCCAGCACGAATTTGGGGCAGAGGACCAGCAATGTCAACAGCTACTCTTTCCATTGGTTTGCCAACTTCATATAACTTCATTGGAGCACGTCCTTTGTGCGTGGGTCCCCTTTTAGCACAACGTGTACTGCATGTTCTGCACCATTCTTCCACATCTTGTCTCATACCTATCCAGTAAAATCTGTGTCGTATGTGACTCGATGTTTTCTTAACTCCGAGATGTCCTCCTGTTAAAGTATCATGGGATTGACGCAGCACAACTTCCCGTAACTTTCTCGGTATAACTGTTTGCCAAGTCGTCACTTTCCCATCTGTAGTTTCACATCTCTGAACAAAAATACCATCTTCAAGCTTCAATTAGTCCCATTGTGCCCAATAGTTCTTTGCCACAGGGCTTAGACTAGACACCTTCTCCCAAGCAGGGCACAAAACACTTGCTTTTAGAAAATCAATCATTGGCTT
>NW_013814474.1:0-480 GCF_000517525.1 Limulus polyphemus
AACATTCGCCAAAGTACAGGATAGTTCTAGAACGTGGCGTCACTGTAGTCATGTGACTCGCTGACGCAACAATACTTTTTTTTAGTTTTCATCTTCTTTAGGAAGGTTACATCATTAAATTATGAAGAAGAATATCCTTATATTAGTAAATGAAAAATTAAAAAAGCCATTATTACAGAATGCTAATTAAAGTATTACCATGGAAGATTGTAGGACCTTTTGTCTGTAATATACAAATTGTTTTTTCAGTATAGTGTGTTAGTTATTCCAAACAAATTAAAAAAATGTAGTTTTTATCAAAATCTTTTGTTTAAATTCCCAAGGAATCAAAAATTAATATATTAATGTCACATAGCAACAAATACCTATTTAGTGTCAAAACAAACAGGACATAAGACTGGAAGACTTAAACAATTTCGCCCAGCTTCTTATCGTAAGATTGGTGCAATTGAATATTGTGCATTTTTGACGTTAATAGTT
>NW_013814475.1:0-485 GCF_000517525.1 Limulus polyphemus
GGGGGTCACCGGCATAATGAAAGAGTAATTAAGCAATTTGATTACCTTTGATTTTTATCTTAATTTCATTATCTTCTCGACTCTTCTGCCTCCAGTTGTTTGAAACGAGTCACTGTTTGGATCAAAAACTTAATTCAAGTTGGGAAAATCGTAAACCTGTCAGAATTCATGGCGGTGGAGTAGAAATGGGTACTTCCTCTGTATTAGAGATAGGGGATATGACCTTCATGTTCAGAGATGCCTACGCAAGGTTAATTTTTCAAATATCGGGAAGTAATTTGAAAGGAAAATTATTTCCGATTCGATTTTAGAGCTTGGTACTTTTTTCATGTGTCTATTTAATTATACTTGTCATAAGACACATTGACCTGAAGACGAAAGGCGGAAGACTTTCAAAACGTCGTCCTCTACACTTGTGTCTCTACAACAGGCAGTTGCCGTCCATTCTTCAAAGTTTCATCATTATACTAAGCCTTTTTAACACT
>NW_013814476.1:0-519 GCF_000517525.1 Limulus polyphemus
AGAAAGAGAGTATGAAGTAGAGGTATATAGATACAATATAGCTACTGATGGTGAAGGATTCTAAGAAACATACTTATGTATGTTATTTTTACAAACCTATGATTTCAAGCCATAAAGGGAAACTTTAGAAGAATGCAAAAAAAAAACTTTTTAGGGGGTTAAGTAATGTCTTTTTATTGTTTTTTTTTAGGGGTGGGGGTTTATATGTAAATACATAAGTCAACTGACTTCTTATTATCTTCCTTTTTTTAATACAGACTATAACTTGATAATCTGAAGCATGTGAAACTAATATTTTATGACTTGTTTAATTATGATGTGACATGTACAGTTTAAGTTTCTAGACATATATTTTGTGTTTATATGAAGGCACAAAGAGCTACATTTTGTGTTTGTGGGGTGTCATCATGCTTTTGTCTGTTGTACTGGAATATAGGAAAATAAAACATTTCTGAAACCTTAAGATGGTTGCAGCATAGCTGTTGAAAGTATGTTATGAAAACCTTCAGATGGTTGCAG
>NW_013814477.1:0-482 GCF_000517525.1 Limulus polyphemus
AACTGTTAAAAGAGAGGTGGAACTAATTAGGTGCCATCAAGGTGAAGTCAAAGTGACTGAAAAAGTTGATGATGACGAAGTGGAACCAGGTATCGATATTAAAGCAGAGCAGGAGAGAGACCAAGATTTGAAACCAATGATTGATTTCCTAAAAGCAAGTGTTTTGCGCCCTGCTTGGGAGAAGGTGTCTAGTCTAAGCCCTGTGACAAAGCACTATTGGGCACAATGGGACCAACTGATGCTTGAAAATGGTATTCTTGTTCGTAGATGGGAAACTACAGATGGGAATGCGACGACTTGGCAAACAGTTATATCGAGGAAGTTACAGGAAGTTGTGTTGCGTCAATCCCATGATAGTTTAACAGGAGGACATCTCGGAATTAAGAAGACACTGAGTCACCTACGACAAAGATTTTACTGGATAGGTATGAGGCGAGATGTGGAAGATTGGTGCAGGACATGCAGTACATGTAGTTCTAAAA
>NW_013814478.1:0-785 GCF_000517525.1 Limulus polyphemus
CAAGGACTGACAAAAAGTAATAGTAAGTGGCTCACATATCCAATCTTTAACCTCCTTCAAACCCTTGGGGAAATATTATCTGGCCCAGGAGCCTTATCGTTCTTTCAACTTCCAAATTTTTTCTTAACAAGCTCAGAATTAATGCAATCATCTGTTTTTCCATCTATGTAGTATCCAAGATGTGGAATACTACTTAAACCTTCGTTTAATTTGAAGAAAAAGCAAAATTTGTAACCAAAATATCATTATTCCTTATCTCCATATGCAACAAAACATATAACCTAATAAAGTAATAATCATTTGCACCCAGATGTTCCCCAGTTTCCATCCTTTCAATCATTTTTGTATTTGAAGTTTTGGCATTGTTTCTAGTAGGTTCCTTGACTGATTGGTGAAGAAAGCCATCTTGAACAGTTTCCAAAAACCTTTCTCTCTCACAGTTTGACTGTAGCATTTCCCAATCTATATGCCTGAAATTAAAATCACATTAACAGCTGAAATCTTAATCTCATTGTAAAGTTTCTCACTAATTTCATCTGTATCATCTGGTGGTCTGTAACAAATTCTCATTAGAAGCCTTTTCTTATTATATCCACTAATAGAAACCCAAATGGATTCAATCTCCTTGCTATTGTCTTTGATAACCTCAACTTCAACAGGATATAACTCGCATTTTACATATAAAGCCACTCCCCCCTCCCCCTCTTTAATACTCCATGTCTGTTAAATAGCCTGTAACCCTGTATTTCAAAGAAATTTCTGTCATCAAAATTATCTATGTTTAA
>NW_013814479.1:0-484 GCF_000517525.1 Limulus polyphemus
CTCACATAGTGGACGGGATACGATTGTGATTGCTGTGAGTAGGACTTATCTATCTAGAATCCTTTGTCTTGTAGTGAAAAGTGCAGGTTATCACTGGGTGAAAAGTGCAGGTTATCACTGGGTGATGGTTTGGCTGGTCCTGTTGCTATTCTCACATAGTGGACGGGATACGATTGTGATTGCTGTGAGTAGGACTTATCTATCTAGAATCCTTTGTCTTGTAGTGAAAAGTGCAGGTTATCACTGGGTGTTGGTTTGGCTGGTCATCACTGGGTGTTGGTTTGGCTGGTCCTGTTGCTATTCTCACATAGTGGACGGGATACGATTGTGATTGCTGTGAGTAGGACTTACCTATCTAGAATCCTTTGTCTTGTAGTGAAAAGTGCAGGTTATCACTGGGTGTTGGTTTGGCTGGTCCTGTTGCTATTCTCATGGCTGCATTCTGCACCACCTGTGATTTGGTCATTACTAATTGTGCCAATAT
>NW_013814480.1:0-482 GCF_000517525.1 Limulus polyphemus
TACAACAATATATATTAGCAGAAAACCAGCTTACAGTACAACAACATATATTAGCAGAAAACCGGCTTACAGTACAACAATATATATTAGCAGAAAAACAGCTTACAGTACAACAATATATATTAGCAGAAAACCAGCTTACAGTACAACAATATATATTAGTATAAAACCAGCTTACAGTACAACAATATATATTAGCAGAAAACCAGCTTACAGTACAACAATATATATTAGTAGAAAACCAGCTTACAGTACAACAATATATATTAGTAAAAAACCAGCTTACAGTACAACAATATATATTAGTAGAAAACCAGCTTACAGTACAACAATATATATTAGTAGAAAACCAGCTTACAGTACAACAATATATATTAGTAGAAAACCAGCTTACAGTACAACAATATATATTAGTAAAAAACCAGCTTACAGTACAACAATATATATTAGTAGATAACCAGCTTACAGTACAACAATATATA
>NW_013814481.1:0-768 GCF_000517525.1 Limulus polyphemus
GGTAGAGATCCTGATGAATAATAAAATCGAATCGGAGATGCACGTGCCCCACGCTTGAAATTGCTGGGACACAAGATGAGAGCTAACAATTAAAGAAAAAAACTTTTCAAAAAGTTTGTAAATGTATGGATGGTATTTACATCATCTCTATATAATAGCACAGGCAAGAATTAACATATAGCACTTGTACATGTATATATGTATATTAGCACTTGTACATGTATACATAATTTTTTGTTACTTTACAAATAACCTATTAGACAGCAATGCTTGATATTAATCAAAACGTGTAATGCATACAATATAAACTAATAAGTTATGGATCCCTATAATGATACTAGGTAGAAGTGCAGAACTCTTTGTAAATGAAAACATTCGGACAGTATTATTGCAATTGACAACCTGTAAATTTCGAGCTGGCTGTCATCTGTGATAGTTTAGGTGAAATAAGCCCCAATGCATTTTCTTTGGGCATTTTTTAGTTCATCACTCTTACAAAGAAAATATTACTTAATAAGATTCTTCACTTTAATAGCAAATCATAAACTAATTGAATTGGATAGCCTTTTAGATTTGAGTCTACTTACGACTGGTTTTATTTTATAGTATCTTAAAATTACGACACAACTGCATGTTTACATAATAAACATTAAAAAATATATTATATTGTAAAACCAAAATCAAAAAAGATAAACCACTTAGACATGATGGAGAGTAACTATGTACAAAGGGCATAAATATATGTGGTTAAAATGTTCAATAGTATCT
>NW_013814482.1:0-483 GCF_000517525.1 Limulus polyphemus
ACCACGGGTATCCAAACCCGGTTTCTAGCGTTGTAAGTTCGCAGACATACCGTTGTGTCACTGGGGGGCCCATTTGCTACTGACTAGTTTGTTTGTTGTTAAGCCCAAAGCTATGCAAGGAGCTGTCTGTGCTGTGTCCACCATGGGTATCCAAACCCGGTTTCTAGCGTTGTACGTCCGCAGACATACCGTTGTGTCATTTGCTATTGACTAGTTTGTTTGTTGTTAAGCCCAAAGCTATGCAAGGAGCTGTCTGTGCTGTGCCCACTACGTGTATCCAAACCCGGTTTCTAGCGTTGTACGTCCGCAGACATACCGTTGTGTCACTGGGGGGCCCATTTGCTATTGACTAGTTTGTTTGTTGTTAAGCCCAAAGCTATGCAAGGAGCTGTCTGTGCTATGTCAGCCAAGGGTATCGAAAACCGGTTTTTAACGTTATAAGTCAGTGATGGGGGGGGCTCTTGGTTAGTGTTAATTAAATAG
>NW_013814483.1:0-484 GCF_000517525.1 Limulus polyphemus
CAGTTTTTTACAAAAACATTTAATGGTGCTATTTATTTTGTATTTGGTGTAGTATTTAATGACGAAATTGACAATTAATGATTATTGCGCCATAAGCACATTTTGTATATAGAAAGCGTTATTGCGGGAGACACTCAGATCACCTTGCTCTCAATTCAGTATTTCCAAAAACAGTTTTCTTGAAATAGTGCTAAGTGGTTTCATAAGTGATTTAGTAACTTTGTGAATTGCAAATTATTGTTTAGTGATACAGGTGATTATGCCACCCGAGAAATGCCCTTTCTATGGAAAGTCTTCTGCCGTTAAAAGAATGCAAGCATAAAGAGTAGCTGAAACAGAAGAAGAACACAATCAAAGACTTCAAGCACAAGCTGCAAGACAGGCTGCTCAAATACAGGAGGAGACTTTGGAACAATGTAAAGTTAGACTTTGAGCTCAAGCTGAAAGGCAGGCTACTCAAAGACAGCAAGAAACTGTTGAACAG
>NW_013814484.1:0-483 GCF_000517525.1 Limulus polyphemus
CTTGTTACATTTTCCAGAATCAGAAGAGTGTATAATGATAATTATATTCCAACCACACTGTGGTTGTTTTTCGAAATAATCTTTAAATATGGTATAAATGAACGTATTGGAAAATATCTCTCAAACTTTCAAATTCTCAAATATTATGAGATTTGTTAAAATAATCTTAGTTACAATAGAATTAATTAGCATTGTTACTTTATACAAAATGTTGGTTAAGTTTAACACAAAACAAATCTTATAGACTTGATTACGTTTATTGACAGACTTTCCAAATTCCAGTAAAAACATGAAAAAGAAATTTCATAAATATCACATACATACATATACATATATATATTAAACATTGGTATTAGGCCCATTACATTTTAAACACTACATTCCTAATCTAGTCCCTTGGGGAATTTCAAATATAGTGTCCCCTGGACGAAAGTTATATAAATTCATAATTAATGAAAGGTTATCTTAGGACATGAAAAGTTG
>NW_013814485.1:0-481 GCF_000517525.1 Limulus polyphemus
ATAACAATGATGGGAGAGGTAAAGACGGTTCAAGGACTATAGTTTATAACAATGATGAAGAAGTAAAGATGGTTTAAGGACTATAGTTCATAACAATGATGGGAGAGGTAAAGACGGTTCAATGACTATAGTTTATAACAATGATGGGAGAGGTAAAGAAGGTTCAATGACAATAGTTTAAAATAATGATGAGAGAAGAAAAGAAGGTTCAAGGACTATAGCTTATAACAATGATGGGAGAGGTAAAAACGGTTCAAGGACTATAGTTTATAACAATGATGGGAGAGGTAAAGAAGGTTCAATGACTATAGTTTATAACAATGATGGGAGAGGTAAAGACGGTTCAATGACTATAGTTTATAACAATGATGGGAGAGGTAAAGACGGTTCAATGACTATAGTTTATAACAATGATGGGAGAGGTAAAGAAGGTTCAAGGACTATAGCTTATAACAATGATGGGAGAGGTAAAGAGGTCCAA
>NW_013814486.1:0-479 GCF_000517525.1 Limulus polyphemus
GTGCATTACTATCATTAGTATATAAAAAATAGGGTTAAATCTCTTCGACAATCAACAGCAAGAAAAAAGAAGATTGGTTAATATTTTATTTCTTGTTTTTCATGTTTATTCTTTATGTATAATTATAAAATAATTAAAATGTAAAAGTAGGGATCCTTTTAGTTTAGATTAGATTAGGTAAAAATAAATAATAATAATAGTATAATAAAAATGTTTCATGAGGCACACACACACGAGCAGCTCGTAGCAGTTCTTGGGTAATGTAATTTGTTAGTGTAATGTGACCTACACATTTTCTGAGTGAGTTACAACTTGTCACAGATAGTAGTTAGACACAGTTCAAAGGACAAAAAAACAATAAAATTTAATTATAAATAAATGTATACTGTTAGAAACCTATAGCAACATAGGATAAACGAATGTAGTTTCATGTTACAATTTGAAGTCATTCTAGAAAGAAAAAAGGGTAATTAGATTTA
>NW_013814487.1:0-484 GCF_000517525.1 Limulus polyphemus
ACTGGATGGTGTCTCACCTTCAAAATTAGCACCTCCTACTAATAAAATAACACTTGATGGATCCTGAATTATACGAGATGGTGTCTCACCCTCAAAATTAGCACTTACAACCAACAAAATAACACTTGGTGGATCCAGAATTATACGGGATGGTGTCTCACACTCAAAATTAGCACCTCCAACCAACAAAATAACACTTGATGGATCCTGAATTATACGGGATGGTGTCTCACCCTCAATATTAGCACTTACAACCAACAAAATAACACTCGATGGATCCAGAATTATACTGGATGGTGTCTCACCTTCAAAATTAGCACTTCTAACCAACAAAATAACACTTGATGGATCCTGAATTATACGGGATGGTGTCTCACCCTCAAAATTAACACTTACAACCAACAAAATAACACTTGGTGGATCCAGAATTATATGGGGTGGTGTCTCACACTCAAAATTATAACTTCCAAACAACAGAATAACA
>NW_013814488.1:0-485 GCF_000517525.1 Limulus polyphemus
GAACAACTTATTTTTCAAATGAATTAGTCCCCATTCTTATCGATGATGCTTTTCTATCTTACAATCAGGTTATCAATGCCCTGATGAAAGAAATCATTTAGTTTTGAAGCAAAAACCATGTCGATGTCCTCTTTAACACCTTCCACATTTGCATACGTTTTCCCATTAACATGGTGTTGCAGCGAACGAAAAAGATGGTAAGCTGATGATGCCATATCTGGAGAATATGGTGGGTGGGGGAGAACTTCCCAATCCTACTCCATAATCTTGTGTTGCGTCAAATGTGCCACATGTGGACGTGCATTGTCGTGGAGAAGAACACCTTTCCGATTGACGAGTGAAGGGCGTTTCTGATGAAGGACTTGATTTAAACGTTCCAGTTGCTGACTATAGATCTCTGCATTGAAAGTTCGCTGTGGATTGGGGAGCTCGAAATGAATTACTCCTTTCATGTCCCATCAAATGCAAAGTATCACTTTATGCGG
>NW_013814489.1:0-849 GCF_000517525.1 Limulus polyphemus
ATTTCTGTCCAGATAACTTAAACTCTGTGTTACGTCGTTTATTTCTGTCTAGATAACTTAAACTCTGTGTTACGTCGTTTATTTCTGTCCAGATAACTGAAACTCTGTGTTACGTCGTTTATTTCTGTCTAGATAACTTAAACTCTGTGTTACGTCGTTTATTTCTGGCCAAATAACTGAAACTCTGTGTTACGTCGTTTATTTCTGTCTAGATAACTTAAACTCTGTGTTACGTCGTTTATTTCTGTCCAGATAACTGAAACTCTGTGTTACGTCTTTTATTTCTGTCCAAATAACTTAAACTCTGTGTTACGTTCTTAATTTTCATCGAAATTACGTTCTCGCAAACAAAATATGACGTTTCGGTAAGGTCTTACTTGAAGATATTTTAGGTTAATTTTGATAAGAAATACGACGTTTCGATAAGGTCTTATTTGAAGATCGTTTAGGTTAATTTTGATAAGAAACACAACGTTTCGGTAAGGTTCTTACTTGAAGATAGTTTAGGTTAATTTTGATAAGAAATACGACGTTTCGGTAAGGTCCTACTTGAAGATAGTTTAGGTTAATTTTGATTTAAAATACGACGTTTCGATAAGGTCTTACTTGAAGATCGTTTAAGTTAATTTTGATAGAAAATACGACGTTTCGGTAAGGTCCTACTTGAAGATAGTTTAGGTTAATTTTGATAAGAAATACAACGTTTCGGTAAGGTCTTACTTGAAGATAGCTTAGGTTACTTTTTTATTAGAAATACGACGTTTCGATAAGGTCCTACTTGAAGATAGTTGAGGTTAATTTTGATAAGAAGTACGACGTTTCGGTAAGGTCTTAATTGAAGATAGTTTA
>NW_013814490.1:0-485 GCF_000517525.1 Limulus polyphemus
TTATTACCACAAGGTTCAGAGTTATTCACACCTGGTATAATATAGTCATGAAAAAATTTCCCACACTTACAAAGCATGCAGTCCATACCACAAGGTTCATAGTTATTCACACCTGGTATAATATAGTCATGAAAAAATTTCCCACACTTACAAAGCATGCAGTCATTACCACAAGGTTCAGAGTTATTCACACCTGGTATAGTATAGTCATGAAAAAATTTCCCACACTTACAAAGCATGCAGTCATTACCACAAGGTTCATAGTTATTCACACCTGGTATAATATAGTCATGAAAAAATTTCCCACACTTACAAAGCATGCAGTCATCACCACAAGGTTCAGAGTTATTCACACCTGGTATAATATAGTCATGAAAAAATTTCCCACACTTACAAAGCATGCAGTCATCACCACAAGGTTCAGAGTTATTCACACCTGGTATAATATAGTCATGAAAAAATTTCCCACACTTACAAAGCATGCA
>NW_013814491.1:0-485 GCF_000517525.1 Limulus polyphemus
AACGAAAAGCCCTCCCAGTGGCACAACGGTATGTCTGCGGAATTACAACGCTAGAATCCGGGTTTCGATACCCGTGGTGGGCAGAGCACAGATAGCCTATTGTGTAGCTTTGTGCTTAATTACAAACAAACAAAGCAACGAAAAAGTAAAACGTTGTATTAAGCTAATCCACCACCAGGTGAGTAAAATGTTGTATTAAACTAATCCACCAAGTGAGTAAAATGTTGTATTAAGCTAATCCACCACCAAGTGAGTAAAATGTTGTATTAAGCTAATCCACCATCAAGTGAGTAAAATGATGTATTGTTGTATTAAGCTAATCCACCACCAAGTGAGTAAAATGGTGTATTAAGCTAATCCACCATCAAGTGAGTAAAATGATGTATTGTTGTATTAACCTAATCCACCATCAAGTGTGTAAAATGATGTATTGTTGCATTAAGCTAATCCACCACCAAGTGTGTAAAATGTTGTATTAAGCTAAT
>NW_013814492.1:0-483 GCF_000517525.1 Limulus polyphemus
CCCTACTTTGGAAGCTTTTTACACGTGTCCATAAACCAAAGTAAGGATTAAATTTTATAAATTTGTGGTTTTAATTCTTGTTCTGTTAATTTTTATAGCAGGAACCCTATTTCATTTTAAAATTAATAATTTTAATACTTTTGTCTGTTTACTTTTTATGTTATACTTGTATAAAGTGTATACTTTACCTTTAGATATATATATAGCGTCATCTGTTGGGTTAAAAAGATATTTAAGTATTTGCATGATGTGTTTACCATTTATATTATACGTGTGTGTGTGTGTATATATATATATATTTATGGGTGTGTGTGCGTGTATTTGTATCAGAATATCAAAAGTGGATACCCACAGACCAGTCAAGTAAGCTGGAGAAATCTTGTAGCGTGATCAGGTAAGTAGGTAGTAGACGAAAAAGTTACTATTTTAGAAATATTTGAATTTGTATACCGGAAGTGTTAGCGGCCATTTTAGCGTATCATT
>NW_013814493.1:0-651 GCF_000517525.1 Limulus polyphemus
GTGTTTATATAAGTATAGATTCCTGCTAACCTCCCTTAAGAAGAAGTGTACAGGAAACATAATGTTATTTAACTGTTTGTTTATATATGTAAAGATTCTTACTCACCTCACTTAACAAGAACTGTACAGAAAACATGATGTTGTTTAACTGTTTGTTTATATATGTAAAAATTCCTCTACTCACATCACTTAACAAGAACTGTACAGAAAACATAATGTTATTTAACTGTGTGTTTATATAAGTATAGATTCCTGCTAACCTCCCTTAACAAGAACTGTACAGAAAACATAATGTTGTTTAACTGTATGTTTATATATGTAAAGATTCATACTCACCTCACTTAAGAAGAACTGTACGGAAAACATAATGTTGTTTAACTGTTTGTTTATATATGTAAAGATTCCTACTCACCTCACTTAACAAGAACTGTACAGAAAACCTAATGTTGTTTAACTGTGTGTTTATATAAGTAAAGATTCCAGCTAACCTCCCTTAACGTTTTCTGTACAGTTCTTAAATAACATTATAACTGTTTGTTTATATATGTAAAGATTCCTACTCACCTCACTTAACAAGAACTGTACCGGAAATAAAATTTTGTTTAAATGTTTGTTTATATATGTAAATATATCCTGCTAACCTCCCTTAAC
>NW_013814494.1:0-533 GCF_000517525.1 Limulus polyphemus
TATACTTAAGTTTCACTAAGACGTTCCTTAACACATTGTTTAACAAAATTCCTGTCATTTACTCACAACAAGGTAGATGTTTATTAACACTTTGTGTCAATATTCACAAAATACACGTTTAACTTTGACATATCAAAAAAGTCGAGAAAACTAACTTAAAGTAAGCAACGTGATTTATCTGTGTCGCACAAAGTAAGAAACTAAAACTCAACTGTGTATATTTCGAAGTTTATTAATAAGACCCCTGTCACCGAGTCTAAAAATTCTTTCATCTCTGTGTTTTATATATATTGTTGTTATTACTTCTATTGGCCCGGCATGACCAGGTGGTAAGGGCGCTTGGCTTACAATCTGAGGGTCGCGGGTTCGAATCCCCGTCCCACCAAGCATGCCGTGTGGTCGTTATAATATGACGGCCAATCCCACTATTCGTTGGTAAAAAGAATAGCACAAGAGTTGGCGGTGGGTGGTGATGAGTAGCTGCCTTCCCTCTAGTATTTCACTGCTAACTTAAGAATGGCTAGCGCAGATAG
>NW_013814495.1:0-649 GCF_000517525.1 Limulus polyphemus
GTGCGGTTTTCCCCACCTGGGTACCACTTCTCGTGGGACACATTTTCAGTAGTTCTGTGTGAAGAGCATACCTGTTCTGGATGTAGTGCGGTTTTCCCCACCTGGGTACCACTTCTCATGGTACACATTTTCAGTAGTTCTGTGTGAAGAGCATACCTGTTCTGGATGTAGTGCGGTTTTCCCCACCTGGGTACCACTTCTCGTGGTACACATTCGTTCTATGCAGACAGTTTCTATATGAACTATGCCCTCACTAGCCTCTTTGCCTTTTCAATGTGGGATTCTAGCTATAAGTGGCAGCAAAGGTATGTATGTTTATGAAGTTATCATTTTCCTAATCTGAAAATGTATTTCCAAATATACTTTCCTCCACTGACACTCCCTCCCCACTAAGAGCCGGTGTTAGTGACCAGAATGGGGTAAGTCTCGAAAAAGTGATTTTATTGTCTGTATACAATACTTATATACAGTACCTTCATAGAGGGCGGTGTGAGGGCCGTTGTAAAGTTTTGGAAATTAGATATTGTCAAGGACAGTTGAGTGGGATATAAAAGACTGGAGCAAGCAAACACATTGTTTAGTTGACAATAAACAATGGAAGATGGAGATTGAGAAATAGCTATAAGTGTCAGCAGAAGTAAGTATGTTT
>NW_013814496.1:0-485 GCF_000517525.1 Limulus polyphemus
ACTATATCCTAGGGGAGGTTATAATTATTAATTAATAGGCATTATAGGCCAGAGGAAATTTGTGCCCCTTCACACCTGCACCCGGGGGTGACTTCCCCACTTGCTACACCACTGGCAGTAGGTGCTGTCAGCCAGTTGCTCTTCCTTTAGTCAGCAGTTCAACAACAATGGAAAAAAAAAGTTTGTGGCAGGTGCTACCACCAGATAATTGCCTTCCCTTTAGTCAGTTGTTCAAAAATAAATAAGTTTATGATATGTACTCCCAAGCCAGTTTCCTTCCCTCTGGTCAGCAGTTCAAAATTACTAGCAGTGGCAGACAACCTTAGTAGCTTTTTCCATACCAAGAGAGTGGCCAATATTTTGATTACTTGGATAATTGGAATAATTGAAAATAGTAATAATTAGAAATGTTAAATTCAAATAGTTGGTTATTTTCACGACAATCTATTTAATTGTAATAAGTGAAAACAAAAATTTTGATTAAT
>NW_013814497.1:0-484 GCF_000517525.1 Limulus polyphemus
GTCTGTAGCAGGTAACATATTAAAATAATGTCTGTAGCAGGTAACTTAATTCAACAATGTCAGTAGCAGGTAACTTAATTCAACAATGTCAGTAACAGGGAATTTAATTCAACATTGTCAATATCAGGTAACTTGGTCTACAATATCAGTAGCAGGCAACGTGGTCAAAAATGTCAGTAGCAGGTAACTTAATTCAACAATGTCAGATTTCAAAATATTTTTTTAAACAAAGTTTAAGATTTAATTGTTTCATTTTGAGTTTACTTATTGATCAAATATTATTTTAAAAATCTGAAAAATCTAGCAAAAAGTCTGAGGAACCCCGAATTTTTACAAATAACTTTGACAAAGCCAACGCATCCAAGCCCGACCCGGCCCCATACAGCAGACCTCTCTACCTGCGAGTGCATTTGTAGGCCTAGTGTGATCTTTTATGTATTTGTTATGTATAATATTTTAGCTGTCTTTATATTATTATGTAAAC
>NW_013814498.1:0-486 GCF_000517525.1 Limulus polyphemus
CGTACTTGATGGTGAATATCATCCATCATATCAGATAACACTTTCACAAACTCTGGCACATTTTCAGGCAAGTCTTCGTAAGGTGGGCATCCTGTTATCAGATTCACTGGCAACCGAAAGTTCTTGACCAAACATCAGCTTTGCTGGAGTGTATCCAGTGGCTTCATGCTCTGCTGTTGTATAGGCCATCAACAGTGGATGGAGTAAGACATCCCAATCATCTTGGCGACTATTACAAAACTTTGCCAATTCCTGTCCCAGTGTCCAGTTGTACTTTTCTACCATCCCATCAGACTTTTGGTGAAGTGGCATTGTTCTGGTCTTTCGTATGCCAACCAACTTGCAGCATTCATGGAATATAGCTGATTCAAAGTTACAGCTTTGATCTGAATGCAATTCGTATGGCATACTAAGTCTGAAGAAGAAATCACTAGTAGCCGAAGCTACAGATGTAGCTTCCTGATTTGGTATTGCATATGCCTCAGG
>NW_013814499.1:0-480 GCF_000517525.1 Limulus polyphemus
ACAGGTTTGGAATGTTCAGGAGGAAAATGGGCAACATCTGGAGAAGAAAGTTGAGTCATATAATGATCAATCTCTTGTCGATTGAGAATCAATAATTCCATAATCGAGTTCCCCCCACCTGCAGCATGTGTAACAGGTTTGGAATGTTCAGGAGTAAAATGGGCAACATTTGGAGAAGAAAGTTGAGTCCTATTATGATCAATCTCTTGTTTAATGAGAGTCAATAATTCCATAATCAAATTCCCCCAACTGCCACATGTGTAAGTGGGCTGGTGGATGGTATTACCTCCAAAGTGGTAACTTGGATTTCAGAATTCATTGTTTAAGATGAATAACCAAACACATGAATAAATTAATAGAATAAATAAAAGAAAAACTAGAAAAGAAAAGTAAGATATTCTTATGTTCACAAATGTTTGAAAAATGAGAATAACAATTATACTTCAGAATAAATTACAATACAGTTCAATCAACATTGAA
>NW_013814500.1:0-483 GCF_000517525.1 Limulus polyphemus
TTCTTCAGATTTGGTATGCCATATGAACTGCATTCAGATCAAGGCTGTAACTTTGAATCAGCTGTATTCCAAGAATGCTGCAAGTTGTTTGGCATACGAAAGACCAGGACAACGCCACTTCACCCACAGTCTGATGGGATGGTAGAAAAATACAACTGGACACTGGGACAGGAATTGGCAAAGTTTTGTAATAGCCGCCAAGATGACTGGGATGTCTTACTCCTTCCACTGTTGATGGCCTATAGGACAGCAGAGCATGAAACCACTGGATATACCCCAGCAAAGTTGAGGTTTGGTCGGGAACTTCGGTTGCCAGTGGATCTGTTAACAGGGCGCCCACCTTATGAAGAGTTGCCTGAGAATGTGTCAGAGTTTGTGTAAGTGCGTTCAAACTTGAAAACGTCTGTTGATTCGATGAAGCTATCTTATGATAAGAGATCTACTGAAGTCAGCCTTGAACCAGGAGTCAAGGTGTGGTTGTAT
>NW_013814501.1:0-485 GCF_000517525.1 Limulus polyphemus
CCGTGATTTTTCTAACCCTTATCAAGCGGAAAATATACGACATTTGACCAGGAACAGTTACAAATTTCGAACGTCAGTGGATTCTCATCGGATATTAATATCTTCCCGAAAGTATTACTGAATTCTCATCGGACATTAATGGTTTTATGAAAATATTATCTTACTTTGACGGTCCAACAATTCAATGTCTGATAAAGCTAGCTACCTTCTCGGCAAGTGTACGTACATCGACTTCAAGTTAACTGGCTGGATATCAAGGAGACTCTGAAGTAGAAAGAAAATTCGATGTTGTTTGTAAGTTAGTGAAATTGTTCTTTATAAAACTTTGTTTGTGGTAACTATTCGTAATAACTGTTGTTGTAAATTGTACTGTTGTATATATATATTAAAACGTATTTGTGTGAAAAACGAAGATGGTGTGTGTGCCAATCTTGTTGGTAAATAGTATAAATTAACTAAAATATCGGCTTCGACTATTTCAAATT
>NW_013814502.1:0-486 GCF_000517525.1 Limulus polyphemus
GCACATGTGCTGCATCATTGTAACTTCTGTATTGTTAGCTAGGCATGGCTTAAAGGTCAATATAATAAAAATAATAAATATATATAAACATATAATGTTATGAGAGTTAAGCTATTTAATATAAACATTTATGTTTTCATGTTATAATTTGTGTTATTTCTAGAATGAAAGAGGCATAATTAATATTCATTTCCTTCTTTTTTATGGTGGTTATGAGATTGGTCAAATCTACTGAACCCTTACAGAGGTTCATCACTGAAAATAACAGATAAGATATAAAGTTTGAAACTATCTGGTCATCATAAAAATTCACATGTGAAATTTGAAAATTTTCTTATCCATAAAAGTATTTTTAATCTTAAAATGAAAATGACTTTGCATGTTAGACAGGCAACATGCAAAAAAGAAAAAGGCATCAGAAAAACATTGCTTTACAAACCTTAAGACTTAATAAAAAAATTGACATTTGGCATATGAAAGCATTGC
>NW_013814503.1:0-885 GCF_000517525.1 Limulus polyphemus
AACTGCACCACACGATCTCCTCAAGTTGTTGCTGAGGGATCAGTTCGTAGATGCCTTGGACAGTCCACAACTTAAGTAATCCCTAAAGTTTCGTCAGTACGAAGTTATGGAAATCAACTAACGACTGGAGGCGTAACAATATAAAGAATTGATACAGAATGCTGGTTCATATTTGGTGGAAAATAATTTATTAAAAATACTGTTACGTCTCTGTATGTTTGTTTATTAATTTTTCTGCGATACAAGTCCTTTCTTAAATAAAACTAATTTATTCTTCCTCAATACAACTTTGCAATACACTTAATTTCCACAGTTACTTTAACTAAAACACACGCTATAATTCACAACAATTCACTCACTTTATTACCGCGCTTTACTCAATTGTCTGTCTCTATCTCCGCCTGTCAACAACTATAGTTCTAAGTTTCCTTAGTATAGTTCGTCCCGAACAATAACCATTTAAATTAAACCAATAAAATTAACAATAACCTAATCAAATGTATAGAATTTACAAACACTACAAACACAAAATTAAAATTCAACAAAGTCTCTTAATTTTATGGGACGTATCTTCTTCCATACTGGTCTCCATCTCGTTGGCTTCTGCTTCACATGGGGTTCATTTGCTCCATCAGGAAATGTCCTGTTATCGGTAACAGTCACATCAGTGGTTGTAACTTTATTAATGGCTTCACTGTTTTCCTTCTCAAAACCGGGTACAGTTTCTTCTTCAACAGTGGCGTTTTCAGGTGACACGTCTTCAGTAGCGTCATTTGTTCTGTTTTCCACTTCGTCCCAACTGAAATGTCGTGGACCGTGATAACGCCTAAGTCTGTGGTATGCACTACCTTTGGCTTACCTCGCCGACCAAATTTTATTCGGAAA
>NW_013814504.1:0-484 GCF_000517525.1 Limulus polyphemus
TATAAACCGCTGCTAATGAATCATTACTAACTTTTGTATATCTCAGAACTTACTATATAAACCGCTGTTAATGAATCATTACTAACTCTTGTATATCTCAGGACTTACTATATAGACCGCTGCTAATGAATCATTACTAACTCTTGTATATCTCAGGACTTACTATATAGACCGCTGCTAATGAATCATTACTAACTCTTGTATATTTCAGAACTTACTATATAGACCGCTGCTAATGAATCATTACTAACTCTTGTATATCTCAGAACTTACTATATAGACCGCTGCTAATGAATCATTACTAACTCTTGTATATCTCACAACTTACTATATCGACCGCTGCTAATGAATCATTACTAACTCTTGTATATCTCACAACTTACTGTATAAACCGCTGCTAATGAATCATTACTAACTCTTGTATATCTCAGAACTTACTATATAGACCGCTGCTAATGATTCATTACTAACTCTTGTATATCTC
>NW_013814505.1:0-484 GCF_000517525.1 Limulus polyphemus
GTAGTGAGTAACTGAACTGCAGTCAGAGAGTGTGTAATTGAACTCGAGCACGTGAGACTTTCGTGTATCGTAAAGTTGTATTCGGAAAGAATAAACCAGTTTTATTTAAGAAAGGACTTGTGTCGCTAAAGTTTCGTCGGAACGAATTTACGGAAAATTAACTAACAAACAGAGACGTAACAATATGTACTTTATCACAATTATGTATTCTATATTGAACAAAATTGGTTACATAAAATAATTTGGAAATATTTTGAATTTAAGTCAAGTGTAACAATATGCTCCGGATGGGGGGGTAAGTTGATATAATAGGTGAAGCATGTTGTTATACAATAAAAAAAGTATGGAATATTTACCAAAATTAGCCTACTCTATCATGCTAAATGTTATAATAGGCTTACTGTAGTTTTCTCATAACATTTAGCATGTTAGAGTATAAGCCTAATTTCAGTAATTATTCCAGATTTTCTAAAATTCAATGCTG
>NW_013814506.1:0-486 GCF_000517525.1 Limulus polyphemus
AGATTATTGCTATTTTGGAAGAAGTTCTTAGTTATTTTTCCTAAAACATAGAACAGTAAATAAAGAAGTTAAGCAAACAATTATCTCTTCTAGTTACAACCTTTGTACTCTGTTGTTGCTTGCTGTAGGTTGCTAAGCCTTTAAAAATTTTGCATGTGGAGGATATGAAACAAAATATTTTTTTTTAGGTTTTATATGTATACTTTTGAATAACTAAAAAAAATCATAAATTACTACAACAATACCATAGAATTCAACTATAATTTATCAAGCTTAGTAAATAAATGTATTTTACTCTAAAAAAAATATGAAATTTCGAGCAGACTAAATACACAAACTATCTCATTGAAATCTTGATTTAAAAGAAAGAAATGATGCTAGGTACATTAGAAAGGCTTAGAAAACCACTAGGGAGACATTGAGCTTCTGATTGGTTATTCATGTCATATATAGAAGTGTTTATAAGGGAGCATTTCTAAAATTGGA
>NW_013814507.1:0-902 GCF_000517525.1 Limulus polyphemus
GTTGACTTAGGTGCTGTGATATGCAAATCAACAAAAGCAGCAACACTTACCGAAATTTGGCCTTTGTTATTTCCAAACGTCATTTTATCAAAATTAACTACACACTTCCTAGGTAGTAAGTAGTCTAACCCTAGTATGCATTGGTCTTCAATGTCAGCCAAGTATATTTTGTGTCTGTCCTTCATTCCTATGAGCTCAGTAGTTACCCACACTGGTCCCCACAACCTTGCAGAATGTCCTGTCACACCATAGAGCTTCTGTACGGCTTCTGGTACTCCTTTGTGATCTAGCACCTTGACAAAGTTACACTTTTGGCCATCCAGCTTTCCTGTCACGTAAACACTATGTGTGCTTGCCATTTTACACTTAGCTGTTGGGACTTAAACAATGGGGTTGGTGGGCGTCCCTTAGCACCAACCACTACTGGTTTCCAGAAGCTGACTTATTTGTAGTATTCTTCTTTTCTGTCTCACTCTCTGACACCAGTTTGTTACGTATCTGCTTGTTTGATAATTTCCCGTAAAAATTCTTTCCGAGAAACTTCAGCGATAGAAGTCCTTTCTTAATTAACACTAGTTTATTCTTTCTCGTTACAAATTTTGTAGTACACTTAATTTCCACAGTCACTTTAAACTTAACTACTTTTATAAACACACGCTATAATTCACAACAATTCACACACTTTACTTACGGTGCCTACTGCTCGCTTGACTCGATTATCTCTATCTTCAATCTCTCTATCTATCTAATTTTGCCTTATTTGCCGGGCTTATATACTAAAAAAAGAGGGCACCTGGAACAGACTAGAGTTGCCAGGACAATTCAAGATCCTTCGAGAATCTCATCACGTGTTACCAGCGTCGCGTGACTTCCGCTGTTGTAACAATATATTGTTGCGTCAG
>NW_013814508.1:0-485 GCF_000517525.1 Limulus polyphemus
CGGCCTTCGTAGATTAATAAGTTTTAGATCTCTAGTATGTATAATATCCTGTAGGGAAAAATAAAAATTATGTTTAGAAAAACGAAATACCAAGAACGTACATTCACAGTCTGTTATTCCACTAAGAGTAAAGTCTAAGTACTTATAACAAAGATGAAAGTACAACACATGGGGAGTTTCTGATACAACCACGATCACACGTGCAGTAGCATCGAGGATAATTACCCTTCTTTGCGAAGTTGTACATTTACTATGGAAATGAAAACCGAGACTGTGTGAGGCTCCTGCCAACAGGATGGAAGTTGTTAGGTCTCAAATATCGCGAGACTCACTTTTCACTGTTTTTGTCCACACATGTTAAAAGAAGCTGTGAAAGAGCACTGATAATGACGTCATTCGAGACCCGATACCTTAGTTTGTTAAAGCACTTACTATAGTAAACTGAAGAAAGCGGATGGAAACAAGTGCGGAATACAGTAAAAGTA
>NW_013814509.1:0-485 GCF_000517525.1 Limulus polyphemus
GTTCTGTCACACCACAAAGCTTCTGTATGGCTTGTGGTACTCCTTCGTGATTTAACACCTTGATGCTCACAAGGGTTTGCTGAGACGCAGAGTCTATGACAAAGTTGCACCTTTGACCATCCAGCTTTCCTATCACATAGACATTCTGTGTGTTTTTGGCATTTTACACCTAGCTGTAGGGACTTTCATGATTGGGGTTGGTGGGCGTCGCTCAACACCAACCACTACTGGTCTCCTTGAAGCTGACCTGTTGGTAATATTCTTCCTACACTGGCTCCTCAAATGTCGTGCTTTCCACAGTTCCAACAACCTTTCTGGGTAGCAGCCTTTCCTGCTGTGGCATCTCCCCTGTGCTGAAGTTTCCAACATTGAGCTCTCTTATGCCCAAGTTTGTTACAGTGCCAGCAAAGTCCCTCAAACTTCTCTGAAAGCTGACCTTTTCTGGCCTTGAATCCAGATGACTGTACCAACCTCGGTACCTCTGT
>NW_013814510.1:0-485 GCF_000517525.1 Limulus polyphemus
TATATATATTTATGACCCAGATCGAAACACAAGCCATACATTCTGCGCTTCATCCCCCACTATACTGGTACAGATGTGTCGATGACACTTTTGCTGGTTTCACTTCTACAGAACACACACTAACTTTCTTTGAACACATAACTTCCATTCATCCCAACATCAAATTTACCATAGAACATGAAAACAATAAACAACTATCTTTCTTAACCTCAATATCATTAGATCGGACATACAGTTTAAAACCACAATTCACCGCAAAAACACACACACACTGGTCTCTACATCCCCTGGAATTCCGCTCATGACACCACACAAAAATTAATACATTTAAAAACCTCATAAACACAGCTACAAGACTCTGTTCAATGGACTACATAAATGAAGAAATTAACCACATAAAGCATTCCTTTATTCACACCAATAAATTCCCACCAGCTAAAGTTGAAAAGCTCTCCAACATTCCCCACAATAAAACTCAACTCACG
>NW_013814511.1:0-485 GCF_000517525.1 Limulus polyphemus
TGTACTATCACTGACAACCCACTGATTTAACGATACTGTGTACTGTCAATAAGAAGACACAATATTTAACAATACTGTGTATTGTCAATAAGAAGACACAAGATTTAACAATACTGTGTACTATCAAGAAGAAGACACAAGATTTAACAATACTGTGTAGCGTCAATAAGAAGATATAAGATTTAAGAATACTGTGTACTGTCAATAAGAAGACACAAGAATTAAAAATAATGTGTACTGTCAATAACAAGCTTTAAGAGTTAACGATACTGTGTACTATCACTAACAAGCAAAACGATTTAACCACACTGTGTACTATCACTGACAAGCCACACGATTTAACGATACTGTGTACTGTCAATAAGAAGACACAAGATTTAACAATACTGTGTACTGTCAATAAGTAGACACAAGATTTAACAACACTGTGTACTGCCAATAACAAGCCACAAGATTTAACACTACTGTGTACTATCACTGACAAA
>NW_013814512.1:0-485 GCF_000517525.1 Limulus polyphemus
GAAGGCTTAGACTAGACACCTTCTCCCAAGCAGGGCGCAAAACACTTGCTTTTAGAAAATCAATCATTGGCTTCAAATCTTGGTCTTTCTCCTTTTCTGCTTTGATATCTATATTTGGTTGCACTTCACTATCATCAACTCTTTCAGTCGGCTTGACTTCAGCTTGATGGCACCTGGTTAGTTCAACCTCTCTTTTGCAGCAATGTCTGCAGTCATTTTTGCAGGGTCTTTGGCTCAGTCCATCGGCATTACCATGGGATTTTCCTTCTCTATATTCAATATTATAATTATACTGGTCTATGTTTCCGATCAAACGTGCCAGTTATCCCTCTGGATTCTTTAATTATCTTAACCAGCGTAACACAGCATGGTCTGCCCTAATGGTAAACCTTGCACCATAGAGGAAAGGGTGGAAATATGTCAGACTCTTTACTATAACAAGGAGTTCCCTCCATATTACACAGTAGTTCCTCTCTGGTCTACTC
>NW_013814513.1:0-487 GCF_000517525.1 Limulus polyphemus
AAATTAAGTGTACCATAAAGTAATATTCGGAAATAATAAACCAGTTTTATTTAAGAAAGGGCTTGTGTCGCTAAAGTTTTGTTGGAACGAGGTTGGGGAAAAATTTTTTACAAACGGAGATGTAACATTATTTTAAAAATTTGTAAGTTCAACCGTTTGGTTTCCTATAGCGAACAAAATAAACAAAGTTTCCCTTTTCTAGATAGATAGATTCTTCAAGATCTTTTTTTTGTCATATTACGCCTTTTAATGAAGATGGGAACATTCACATGGAAATAACATAATAGCTAATGCTCGGTGAGAGGTTTTCGTTTATAAAATTTTGTTATTGTTCTCGATTTGATTTTGATTTTATTACCTCGTATCCATGGTTACTTTTTGCAAATAGTCAATAATATTGTAGGTCTATTTTATTGTTGCTCTTTCTAAGCGCCGTTATAACACATTTTCATCTCATCATTTATTTTCTGTTGTGCATATATTATTG
>NW_013814514.1:0-483 GCF_000517525.1 Limulus polyphemus
AAAAAACACATTAGTCATTGAGCAAGTTTTCGTATTCAATCGGAAGTTTAAAAAGAACAGATCTAAACGGTAACAATATAATGTAATGTACGATAAAACATGCGGAATACAAATGTTTAATATATAACATTGTTAAGATAAAACTATTATAGAGAAAGGCTTAACTATAAGTATAAACACTGTATCTTTAAAATAATAATAAATATCAAATACAAATACTGAGAATCCGGAATTGATTACATTAATAACAACAAGGAGGAGTTGATGTTATTATTTAGTGTTGGGTGATCATTGAAAATGGAGAGGCTTTCTTTAATCAAGAGTTCCTAATCTGTGGTTCCGAAGTCGAGAATTTAAAAGTTTTCTAGAACTATAGTGTGACTGTTATTGTCACTGAGCAATCAGATACAAGACTGGGGTGGATTAGTTAGCTTATATCCGCTTCTTGCTGAAATTTCCATCTACTATTGTGCACGTCGTTAC
>NW_013814515.1:0-485 GCF_000517525.1 Limulus polyphemus
CACTGGGATGTCTTATTCCCTCCACTGTTGATGGCCTATAGGACAGCAGAGCATGAAACCACTGGATACACTCCAGCAAAGTTTATGTTTGGTCGGAACTTCGGTTGCCAGTGGATCTGTTAACAGGACCACCACCTTATGAAGAGGTGCCTGAAAATGTTTCAGAGTTCGGGAAAATGTTATCTGAAAGGATGGTTGATATTCATCATCAGGTGCGTTCAAACTTGAAAACGTCTGCTGATTCCATGAAGCTATGTTATGATAAGAGATCTACTGAAGTCAGCTTTGTACCAGGAGACAAGGTGTGGTTGTATAATCCCAGGAAGACCAAAGGGAAGTCTCCTAAATTGTCGTCTCCATGGGAAGGCCCATATGACATAGTGGATCATCTCTCAAACGTGACTTTCCGAATAACATGTGGTCGGCGAGGTAAGCCAAAGGTGGTGCATGCCAACAGGCTTTAGTGTTATCACGGTCCAGGACAT
>NW_013814516.1:0-485 GCF_000517525.1 Limulus polyphemus
TAAAACATACAGTACTATTACATTTATATAGATAGATACAACAGACAGTACTATTATACTCATACAGATAACATACAACAGGCAATACTATTGTATTTATATAGATAACATACAACAGACAGTACTATCATATTTATCCAGATAACATACAACATATAGTACTATAACATTGAAATAGATATCATATAACAGACAGTACTATTATATTTATATAGAAAACACACAACATACAGTACTATTATATTTATATAGATGACTTACAACAGACGGTGCTATTAAACTTCTATAGAAGTAGTTACATGGACATACAAAAGATAGTACTATTATATTTATATAGATGACATACAACAGTCGGTACTAGTATATTTATATAGATGACATACAACAGACGGTACTATTATATTTATATAGATACATACAACAGACAGTCTTTTACATTTATTTCGATGACATACAATATACAGAACTATTATATTTATACAGAT
>NW_013814517.1:0-484 GCF_000517525.1 Limulus polyphemus
GCATTTCCATGAGATTTTCCTTCTCTATATTCAATATCATAATTATACTGGTCTAACTTTCCAATCCAACGTTCCAGTTGTCCCTCTGGGTTCTTTAATGATCTTAACCAGCATAATACAGTATGGCCTGTCCTGATGGTAAACCTAGCCCCATAGAGGTAAGGAATGAAATATGTCAGACTCTTTACTATAGCAAGGAGTTCCCTTCGTGTTACACAGTAGTTCCTCTCTGGTCTACTCAGGACCCAACTGAAGTAGGCCACCACATGTTCATTTTCACCCACTTTCTGAGACAACACTCCTCCAATTCCAACATTACTAGCATCACAATCCAGTATGTACGATAGTGAGGGACTTGGAAGCTTTAAAAGTGTAGCTGAGGCCAATTTTTCATTCAGTGTCTTGAAAGCATGCTGGCAAGAAATTGTCCATTTGAACGTCTGGCCTTTTTGTTTAAATCATGTAGTGGAGCAGCTATAGTTGC
>NW_013814518.1:0-486 GCF_000517525.1 Limulus polyphemus
CAACTAAACATCAGCTTTGCTAGAGTGTATCCAGTGACTTCATGCTCTGCTGTTCTATAGGCCATCAACAGCAGAGGGAGTAAGACATCCCAGTCATCTTGGCGGCTATTACAAAACTTTGCCAATTCCTGCACCAATGTCCAATTGTACTTTTCTACCATCTCATCAGACTGTGGGTGAAGTGGCGTTGTTCAGGTCTTTCGTATGCCAAACAACTTGCAGCATTCTTGGAACACAACTGATTCAAAGTTACGGCCTTGGTCAGAATGCAATTCGTATGGCATACCAAACCTGAAGAAGAAATCACTAATAACCGAAGCTACAGGTGTAGCTTCCAGATTTGGTATTGCATATGCCTCAGGCCACTTGATGAAATAATCCATCACCACACAAATGTACCTGTTTCCAGCACGAGTTCGGGGCAATGGACCAGCAATGTTAATGGCTACTCTTTCCATTGGTGCGCCAACCTGATATAACTTCATT
>NW_013814519.1:0-484 GCF_000517525.1 Limulus polyphemus
AAAACGTACATCACGTTTAATAGTTAAACGAACCGCCTTAACGTCACGTTAGTGTAGCCTATATAATGTGTAAAAATTAGTATACTCTAATCTTTTATTGTGATGGCACATGACGATCCCCACATTCAGCATATAATGTTGTTTGAATACAAGAAGGGAAACAACGCCTCTGTAGTCACAAAGAATATCAAAGAAGTTTATGGAAATGTTTTGAACGTTCGTAAGTGTCAACGATGGTTCAGCAAATTTCGTTTAGGTGACTTTAGCCTTAAAAACTGTGAGGGCAGAGACCGACATGTTGGAATTGATATTGATGCTCTGAAGACGCTTGTTTAGTTTAACCTAAGGCAACACACTCGTGAAATGGCCCTGAAATTGCATGTCGTATATGAAACATACATAAACATCTAAGGAATATGGAAAACTCCTTAAAAGAAAGTTAGTTTGGGTGCAACTCTCCGATTGATCATCGTTTCCAACGTGT
>NW_013814520.1:0-485 GCF_000517525.1 Limulus polyphemus
TCTTGAATGTTGCTAGCTGTGAATAGGATGCTGCTGATTTACAAAAGGATTTAGATCATTTAGTGAATTGGGCAAATAAATGGCAGATGGGTTTTAATTATAATAAATGCAAAATAATGCATGTGAGTTATCATAATTTGAATTATAAGTATAATTTGGATAGGAATAACCTTAATAGTGTTATGAAGAAAAGGGATCTTGGTTTAATAGTCGATCAGTCTCCAATGCCATCCAAGCAGCATGGTGTTATTAGTGGTAGGGCAAGTAGGATTTTAGGTTGTATCTACACAAATATGGAACACAAGTCTAGCTGTATCTATAGAAATCTAAAGAGATTATACTTTCATTGTACAGATCACTGGTTAGGCCACATATGGAATATTGTGTTCAATCTTGGGCTCCTTACCTTAGGAAGGACATTAAATTGTTGGAAAGGATTCAGAGAAAGATTACTAGAATGGTGCCTAGGATGGAGGGGTTGTCAT
>NW_013814521.1:0-485 GCF_000517525.1 Limulus polyphemus
ATGTTCGGCACCATTCTTCCACATCTCGCCTCATACCTATCCAGTACTATCTTTGTCGTATGTGACTCAATGTCTTCTTGATTCCGAGATGTCCTCCTGTTAAATTATCATGGGATTGACGCAGCACAACTTCCCATAACTTCCTCGGTATAACCGTTTGCCAAGTCGTCACTTTCCCATCGGTAGTTTCCCATCTCCGGACAAGAATACCATTTTCAAGCTTCAACTGGTCCCATTGTGCCCAATAGTGCTTTGTCATGGGGCTTAGACTAGACACCTTCTCCCAAGCAGGGTACAAAACACTTGCTTTTAGGAAATCAATCATTGGCTTCAAATCTTGGTCTTTCTCCTGTTCTGCCTTGATATCGATACCTGGTTCCACTTCGTCATCATAAACTTTTTCAGTCGGCTTGACTTCAGCTTGATGGCACCTAATTAGTTCAACCTGTCTTTTAACAGTTACCGAAACTTGGCCTTTGTTGTTC
>NW_013814522.1:0-483 GCF_000517525.1 Limulus polyphemus
AATTATAACTTCTCTTATTATTACCTATCAGTTTAAACTCAGAAAAGTTTCAAGAATTCTGAAAAAAAAAACATTTTCATCTCCTACAGATCAACGATTGTCTTAAACAGATATTTCCTGACGTTCCCTTTGTCTCCTTCCGAGAAAGCAGAACTCTAAAAGATATCCTTGTTCACACAAAAATGGTTGTCCTCCTTGCAATAAAGCCCGTTGTCAAACCTGCAAGTTCATAAAACCATTGACTCATTTTCTGACAAGCACAATCAAAGAAACTTTAAAATATCCAAAGAATTCACTTGTGAAATGAAAAAGACCATTTATCTAATACAGTGTAAAAAATGCAATCACCAGTATGTAGAACATACACAACAGCTCTTAGAGAATGTTTCAATAACCATAAATTTTCTATTAATACCGAAAAGATCTCTTTGTTGCTCAACACTTTAACCAACTCGGTTATTCCATTAACGATGTTGCTCTCAT
>NW_013814523.1:0-711 GCF_000517525.1 Limulus polyphemus
GACAAATGGACTATACTCTTCTTATAGAGGTCAGTTAAATGTTCTGGGAGAGGATGTCCTTTCTTTATGGTCGTATTTCTTGCCTTAACATTGACTGGTTCTACCTCCTGGCATACACCCAACAATGACCCTTCCTTAAGTGTCTGGAAATTGGCCACTGTTATGGATACTACTTGATGATCTGCCACAAGTTACCTTCCAATCTTCACATCCGCTGGCCTGGATGGGTCTTCCACTGCTTCTACAAGCATCGGACTTCCTTGGGGATGTTCTTTTATTCTACCCAAATTATCTTCTTTGACATAGGGAGTATTGTAGTTGAATTAAGTGCTGTGACATGCAAATCAACGGATGCAGCAACACGTACTGGAATTTGACCTTTGTTGTTCTCAATCGTCATCTTATCGTCATCTTCCTTGGTAGTAACTAGTCCAACCCTAATATGCATTGGTCTTCAATGTCAGCCAAGTATACTTTGTGTCTTTCCTTCATGCCCATGAGCTCAATAGTTACCCACACTGGTCCCCACAACCTTGCATAATGTCCTGTCACACCACAAAGCTTCTGTATGGCTTCTGGTACTCCTTTGTGATCTAGCACCTTGATGCTCACAAGGGTTTACTGAGATACAGAATCTACGACAAAGGTGCACTTTTGGCCATCCAGCTTTCCTGTCACGTAGATACTATGTGTGCTTGCCATTTTATACTT
>NW_013814524.1:0-482 GCF_000517525.1 Limulus polyphemus
AACTTCGATAAAATGACAATTGGAAACAACAAAGGCCAGATTCCAGTAAGTGTTGCTGCATCTGTTGATCTGCATGTCACAGCACTTAAGTCAACTACAATACCTTCTATGTCAGATAAGATAACTTGGGGTAGGATAAAAGAACATCCCCAAGGAAGCCCAATGTTTGTGGAAGCAGTGGAAGACCCATCGAGACCAGCGGATTTGAAGATTGGAAGGTCACTTGTGGCAGGTCATCAAGTAGTACCTATAACAGTGGCCACTTTCTCTAAATGTGAGCAGACACTTAAGGAAGGGGCATTGTTGGGTGTGTGCCAGGAGGTAGAGCCAGTCAATGTTAGAGCAAGGAATGCAACTGTGAAGAAAGGAAATACACTTCCGGAATATTTGACTGACCTCTATAAGAAGAGCATAGTCCATTTGTCATCATCATAAGCTCTTCAGGTAAAAGAAATTTTGGTAAATTATGCTGACATCTTTTC
>NW_013814525.1:0-484 GCF_000517525.1 Limulus polyphemus
TACTCCTTTATCCAGTGCTGATTTCGTGCTCTGCTGTCCCATTCACACAAAAAACATGGAAACTTTGTATAACCAGATTGTTGACCCAACAACATACAAAGGACTTTTAAGTTTCCACAAAGTAGCCAACCATGTTCTTATGTTATTTTACCTTATTGAGAAGAAGTTCGAGATTTTCGTACGTTTCCTTCTAGTGAACCGAATGAGCAATGGGAACAGATGCATATATGTTACCATTGTGAAGGAGAACACCTTTTAGACTTCTTATGGAGGAATCAATGAACAATCGCCACTCACTTGGTTCATAGACTGCAGCTCCTAGCATTGGTATTAATTCAACAATATTGTTGCAATCAACCAGTGAACCTTTTTTGAAAAGTATGGTATAAACTCTTTCTCGCGATTTCTGTACAAATAAAACGATGTTCCTGTAGAAAGTAAGTTTTTAGCCCGAAGACTGGTCCCCCAAAATCTCTAAAGAATC
>NW_013814526.1:0-481 GCF_000517525.1 Limulus polyphemus
CTCTCGTCCTAAACCTAGCCCTGTAGACTTTGGACTGATTTTGAGTTCCATACCTGAATTCTAGAGTCGCTACCAATGTTCTATAGTTGTGCCTGTCGTCTTCTGACAACTGTCCAACTATTTCCGGTGGTTGTCCCTTCAAGCTCGTTGCCAGATATACTGCTTTCTGCTCTTCTGTCCATCCATTCATCTCTGCCAGGAGCTCAAATTGTGCTCTATATGCTTCCCATCGAATTCCTGTGGCCTCCTTCTTACTAGATCACCCATATTGCTGACATTCATATCTGGGATGTGACTTCTAACAGGACTGAAGATGTCTGCATTAGGGTTTATCTGTGGGGTCTGGAAGGGGCTTCCCATTGCCTGAGGCGGATTAGGTCGATGGCTAATATATCCTCCTTGTGTAAAATATTGTAAATCATCCTTTAATGTATTTAATTCTATTTGTAAATTTGCTAATGTTTTCCATTTGTACTTCTTG
>NW_013814527.1:0-485 GCF_000517525.1 Limulus polyphemus
GCATTTCTTTTTTAACACACATACGTTTGATATATACACAACAATACAATTCACAATACAGTTATTACAAACAATGATTTATAAACAAAAGTTTCACAAACTTACAAGCTATATAAAGCCTTCTTTCTAGTTTGGAAATTCCTTGAAATGTCATCGAGGGTTTACGATGAGCGAGTTAATTACGAGTTGATGTAGGTACGATTCACCGGGAAGATAGCTAGATTTGTCTTTCGTTTTATTCAATGGTCACGCACACTGAGTCTTTCGGGGTGAATTTATTTAACGTTTTCGTAAAAATACTAATGTCCAATGAGAATCCACTGAAGTTAAATAGTTTGTAATGTTCGAAATTTGTAAAGATTCCTGGTCAAATATCTGAAGCTTTCCGATTGATGAGCGCTATAACAATCACAGTTATAGCTTTCGAAGTTTATAGCACACTGACTATAGCGAACTACTAATAGACACACTCTTCGGCGCATCGC
>NW_013814528.1:0-766 GCF_000517525.1 Limulus polyphemus
CATCTATCATTACTCTACATTCATCTGTTGTTACTCTACATTTGTCTATCATTACACTACATTTGTCTATCATTACACTACATTCATCTATCGTTACACTACATTCATCTATCGTTACACTACATTTATCTATCGTTACACTACATTCATCTATCGTTACACTACATTCATCTATCGTTACACTACATTTATCTATCGTTACTCTACATTCATCTGTCGATACAACTATATTCGTCTGTCGTTACACTACATTCGTCTATCATTACACTACTTTCATCTATCGTTACACTACATTCATCTATCATTACTCTACATTCATCTGTTGTTACACTACATTCATCTATCATTACTCTACATTCATCTGTTGTTACACTACATTCTTCTATCGTTACACTACATTTATCTATCATTACACTACATTCATCTGTTGTTACTCTACATTCATCTATCATTACTCTACATTCATCTATCATTACACTACATTCGTCTATCATTACACTACATTTATCTATCGTTACTCTACATTTGTCTATCGTTACACTACATTCATCTATCATTACACTACTTTCATCTATCGTTACACTACATTCATCTATCGTTACACTACATTTATCTATCGTTACACTATATTTATCTATCGTTACTCTACATTCATCAATCATTACACTACATTCATCTATCGTTACTCTACATTTATCTATCATTACACTACATTCATCTATCGTTACTCTACATTCGTCTGTCATTACACTACATTTGTCTATCG
>NW_013814529.1:0-486 GCF_000517525.1 Limulus polyphemus
CAGCCATTATTAGTCTCAAAGTGGGTTCCTCGTCATCGAATTTGACTTCTTATATAGTGTATTTCTGATGCTTGAGTAATATACACTGAGTGGTCACAAGTAAATAGAAACCTAATTTTTCGTCATTTAACTGATCTATGCTAACTAATTTGTGTTCACAGAGCACTATATAAATGAAAATTGTCCGCACACTAATTATCTTGTGCTACAACATTCCTAGAACTCAAGATTCTCTCGAATTGTCAGATTTTGATAGAGGAATGATAGTTGGTCAAGCAGATGGTGGAATAAGTCAGCGGCAAATTTCGCAGAATTTGGGAATCCCGCTTTCAACAATCAACAGAATCATCGTGCAGTTCAGGAAACACGGCAAGGAAACAACTGAGCAGCGCCCGGGTTGTCCTGGTCCATCGGAGAGGACAAAAAGGGCTGTCAAGAGGAGCATTGAAATTGATCCCAGATTAACGACTGCAGAAGTGTCCAAAG
>NW_013814530.1:0-484 GCF_000517525.1 Limulus polyphemus
ACTTCCACTGTCGTAACAATATAGTAATAACAAACAGCAAAATTCTGGATCTCTGTTTCAGCTCGTATGATATGACTATAAGTCAGAAATGTTTGTCTTTCAAAATTGACTATAACTTAGACAGTGACCATTTATCGATCTGGTGTGGCTTAGATCTTACCCCCCCCCAATAAAAACAGACCCATCCTAACTGCTAAATTCAATTATAAAAAAGCAAAGTGGAGTGAATACACAACAATTTTAGATCAATTATTACCAATACATATACGTGTATAACAAAAAGTGTCGCGACATGTCTATAACATAAGTATATTCTTACTGAATCAGCACACAGAACACAATACTGTTACGTCTCCGTTCGTTAGTTAATTTTCCGTAAAATTCTTTCCGAAGAAACTTTACCGATAAAAGTCCTTTCTTAAATAAAACTGGTTTATTCTTTCTGAATATAACTTTGCGATACACTTAATTTCAACAGTCGCGC
>NW_013814531.1:0-1081 GCF_000517525.1 Limulus polyphemus
CGAGTATGGCCCAAAGGTTTTTGGTGGGTTCCAGCCAGTATAATCCTATTATTAAGTATTGTCCTACCAGCCAGTATAATCATATTATTAAGTATAATCTTACCAGCTAGTACAATTGTATTATTAAGTATAATCTTACAAGCCAGTATAATCCTACTAGTAAATATAATCCTATTATTAAGTATTGTCCTACCAGCCAGTATAATCATATTATTAAGTATAATCTTACCAGCTAGTACAATTGTATTATTAAGTATAATCTTACAAGCCAGTATAATCCTACTAGTAAATATAATCCTATTATTAAGTATAGTCCTACCATCCAATACAATCCTATTATTACATATAATCTTACCAGCCAGTATAATCCTAATACTAAGTATAAACCTACCAACTATTATAATCCTATTATTAAGTATAGTCCTACCGGTCAGTATAATCGTATTATTAAGTATAATCCTGCTAGTCAGTATAATTCTACCAGCTAGTAAAATCCTATTGTTAAGTATATTCCTACCAGCTATTATAATCCTATTATTAAATATAGTCCTACCAGTCAGTATAATCCTATTATTTAGTATAATCCTATCAGTCAGTATAATCCTGCTAGTCAGTATAATTCTACTAGCTAGTAAAATCCTATTGTTAAGAATATTCCTACCAACTATTATAATCTTATAATTAAGTATAGTCCTATCAGTCAGTATAATCCTATTATTAAGTATAATCCTGCTAGTCAGTATAATTCTACCAGATAGTAAAATCATATTCTTAAGTATATTCCTACGAGCTAGTATAATCCTATAATTAAGTATAATCTTACAAGCCAGTATAATCTTATTATTAAGTATAATTCTACCAGCTAGTATTGTTTTCAATACTAGTAAATTATAAAATATTGTAATTTCAGTCGCAATAAAAAAAAAGGTTGAAATAAGCATATTAATTTTGCGTTTTCCTGTTTAGAAAATATTTGATTCACATGTAACTAAGTGTATAGATACCATATAACTTAAAATAACAATAAGAAACATAGAGTACTATACCATAAAACTTAAAATAACAATAAGAAACATAGAGT
>NW_013814532.1:0-485 GCF_000517525.1 Limulus polyphemus
TTGTAAGTCCTCAGACATGCCGCTGTGCCACTGGGAGGCCCAATTAAATCTCAAATGGCCAGTTCTAATATTAGCCAAGAGAGCAATACATATTTACAGTTTGTGCCCACGAAACTACATTTCTGTCAGGCTTAGGTTAAGAACAATCAACATATTAATTAACACGAAGGGTGGGAAATTCCTACGCCACGTGACGGGGGTGATGCAAGATTTGTTTGTTTTTGTCGTCCCTCTTTCAAAACGTATGATTTTTTTAAACCGCTAGAGAGAATGAATTTGGGTGGACCAGAGTGAAATTTGGGGGTGCAAGATTCTATATGATATAGCATGAACCTAACAGTTGATTCTGTATATTATAGCATGAACCTAACAGTTGATTCTGTACAATTTAGCATGAACCTAACAGTTGATTCTGTATAATATATAGCATGAACCTAACAGCTAATTCTGTATAATATATAGCATGAACCTAACAGCTGATTCTG
>NW_013814533.1:0-485 GCF_000517525.1 Limulus polyphemus
TGTGTGTATTCCACCAGTGGGTCTCTGTAAGGTATGTGTGTATTTCACCAGTGAGTCACTGTAAGGTGTGTAGTGTATTCCTCTAGTGGGTCACTGTAAGGTGTGTAGTGTACTCCACCAGTGGTCACTGTAAGGTATGTGTGTATTTCACCAGTGAGTCACTGTAAGGTGTGTAGTGTATTTCACCAGTGAGTCACTGTAAGGTGTATAGTGTATTTCACCAGTGAGTCACTGCAAGGTGTGTAGTGTATTTCACCAGTGAGTCACTGCAAGGTGTGTAGTGTATTCCTCTAGTGGGTCTCTGTAAGGTATGTGTGTATTTCACCAGTGAGTCACTGTAAGGTGTGTAGTGTATTCCTCTAGTGGGTCACTGCAAGGTGTGTAGTGTATTCCTCTAGTGGGTCACTGCAAGGTGTGTAGTGTATTTCACCAGTGAGTCACTGTAAGGTGTGTAGTGTATTCCACCAGTGAGTCACTGTAAGGTG
>NW_013814534.1:0-698 GCF_000517525.1 Limulus polyphemus
CGTCTAGCAAACATTCGGACACTCGTGGGGTTCCCCGATAATTCTAGAAACTCCAGCGCGAATGCTCCCAGCGTTACGCGACTTCAGCTGTCGTAACAAAACAAACGCCTCTCTTTCTAAACTTTCTAAAAAAATATTGAAAATAACAAACTAACATGTATCGGCTAAGTAATTAGCATCCTCAGCTAAATCATAACCTTACAAGTTAAGTCAACTTCCCTTACTTTTATATTAAACTAGCGTATAGCTCTTCAAACATGACGGGGCATGTACTACCACCCCCACCCCATAGTATACCCTAACCTCACATTTCATAACTAACCGAAATAAGTAAATTTTGCGAAATCAAGCTTGACCAACAAAGAGGCAGAAAAGTGCAGTCCGGGCAGTCAAACGTCGGGAAATTCCTTTGTGAGCCAATCAAAATTATGATCATTCATGAAATGAATTCGTGGCGTATTCATAGAATAATTATTGGTAAAAATATTAGAAGTTGTTAATCTAACTGAATATAGAAAAGCCAGTGCGTTTTGGTAACACTGCGTTCCCAACAATGGCTTTTATGTCATGTTGCTTAGCAACAAAATTATAACCTAATATTATTGTTAGTCTATGTACTGAAAGAATAAAATGAAACGTATAGACAACAAAACTGGAAAAATATTTGTTGATTTCTTAAATTCAGAGTAGATTAAAAT
>NW_013814535.1:0-532 GCF_000517525.1 Limulus polyphemus
CGTTTATCACTTAATCATTTTCAATTCTTTTTGTTCGCGCCAGCAACGAATAATTTTTTCTGTTGGTGGAGGACCAAAATATCTTTCGGCAGCTCTGTTTCCATGCTCTTTTGCATAATTAGTCACACATCGTAAGGGGTGCAAAAATAGAACGCAAAATGAACAAACAACCATTTTTCTCCCGAGGCCTAAGATACGGTACTTCGGCTTTCGGTGACGCTTCCAACTTGACAGTAAGCACGTGCCAGACAGCCGAGTATAAAATGAAAACTGAAATAGCGATTAGGCGATTACCGACGCGAATTGCATTAAGCGCTCTGATTGGTCAAGCGCATTGCACATTTGAATCCAAGGCAAAGCGCTCAAAAACGATTTTCTATTTGTTAAAGTTAGGCCTGAAACGGCCTTATTCTGCTCCACATTAAACAGGGATCGTCGTGTATTTACAAGCTTTTTCACTCTCATCGATTACTATAATTTACTTTTTATTATTTAGGGAGCATTATAAATAGTTATGTTTTTAAAAGAAAAA
>NW_013814536.1:0-505 GCF_000517525.1 Limulus polyphemus
TGCGAAAAGGAAATGATCCATCAAGCTACTAAAGTCAACCCCTCGACGTGGATTCCTGTACGTGGTGAGGGGACTTCCCAGGGAAGGTTCTGTATTTTCAGTTATTTTCTCTGGGATCTAAACATCCACCCACGTGTTTGCCGTGCATGGCGACCCGTGAAGGGGAGGAGAGGATCCTGGTGGTTGAGTGGTGTCTGGGGCACTGCAACACACCACTTTGGCCTTGAATTCTTGTAGACGGGTGGCCTTGGGGTGGCCCCCTAAGGTCAATCGACTGGTCCACTGGGGCTAGGGTCAACTGAATACCAGTGTTGGGCGTTCTCAACGGGTGTTGTGGACATCGTGTCTGATACTGGTGTTTGGGTATAGCGCTCACGAAACCCTGGCGTTACTGCAGTGTCCTTGTTTGACATTGTAGTGCGTCCCCTAGTAGAACTCCATGGCGGGTGGGGTCAGTGGGCACTGAATCTCTCTCTCTTTAATTATGGATCCCCCCATTCCAAAT
>NW_013814537.1:0-484 GCF_000517525.1 Limulus polyphemus
CTAACATATATTTCTTTAACATTTATGACCAAAAAATATAGTTTTGTACCTGCTTCTCCATCTGTAGTGTCAATCACATACAGTGTTGTACCTGCATCTCCATCTGTAGTGTTAATCACATACAGTGTTGTACCTGCTTCTCCATCTGTAGTGTTAATCACCTACAGTGTTGTAACTGCTTCTCCATCTGTAGTGTTAATCACATACAGTGTTGTACCTGCTTCTCCATCTGTAGTGCTAATCACGTCCCATGTCAGGCTGAATAAAGAGTTAAGGGATTTTATGAATTATCCCTTAGCTTAAAAGAACAGTTTTAATTAGCCATCCCTGTTTGTGTTTGTTAATAATAACAGAATGACTTTATAATACCTTTCCATCAGAAGTTTTAATTAGCCATCCCTGTTTGTGTTTGTTAATAATAACAGAATGACTTTATAATACCTTTCCATCAGAAGTTTTAATTAGCCATCCCTGGTTGTGTTTG
>NW_013814538.1:0-789 GCF_000517525.1 Limulus polyphemus
ATTACCTATAAACCAACTAAAGATACGGAGGGTATCTAGGTTTTACTGACTTCTGTGCTAAGTCGACTGAATGTGTTATGTGGATCGAGGTGGCTTCTCTTATCTTTAATGTTTTTCATTTCCTCCTGAATTTTAACTTTTGTTGGTTTATTTCGGCTATTGTTTTAACCCGCTCACTGTTTTATGTCATTTAATGGTTTCTATAGATACGCCTATTTCACTACTTACCCAAGTAGGTGTAAGTGAAGCATATCCTTCTAGTATTATCGAAATAGTGTACAGTAGAGAGTTTTGGCAACTAAAAATCCTAGGTTTATATTTTTTTCTTTAGTGAAAGTAACTTAACCTACAATCATTCACACGCGCTTTGAGCGTCGCACGTGATGCTTACGTAAAGCTATCTTCTAATCTCATACACGTTAAACCAAAATAGCTAGTTATTTCCACGTTCACGAGCGTCAGCTGCATATCAACTAAATGTAGCCACGTGTGATTCACAACCTTAACCCTGTCATGTGCACCACGTGTGATTCACAGAACATAATGTTAAAACGCATGAGTATCATATCTGATACACGGGTGATTCACAACCCTAACCCTGTTATGTGCACCACGTGTGATTCACAACCCTAACCCTGTCATGTGCATTATGTGCATCACGTCCAGGGTTAAGGTTGTGAATCACACGTGGTGCACATGACAGGGTTAAGGTTGTGAATCACACGTGGTGCACATGACAGGGTTAAGGTTGTGAATCACACGTGGTGCACATATCAGGGTTAGGGTTGT
>NW_013814539.1:0-486 GCF_000517525.1 Limulus polyphemus
ACTTGGTGTTATACTCCGCAACAAACACATCTAACACGGAAGTACATGGTTTTAGTGTATGTTTGAACTTTTGGCAGTTGAAACATTGTAATAGAGGAGGTTGCATGGCTTTTGCTGATTCAACTGGGTGGTGGACGTACCATAGATTGATACCATTTTTGATCAGCTCGGTTGCAACTTTCTCAGAGGTGAGTGGAAGTCTTATAAGTGGGGTTTCCTGACCTGTTCTGTCAGAATTGATTCGTTCGGCTTTCGTTGCTGTTATACCTTGAGAGCTGAGTTCTTGAAGAACTTCTTTAGGCTGGATATAAAGTGGGCCACTTCGGATTATAATGTTGTATGTCTTGGGCCGGCTGTCGTTCCAGGGACGTGAATGTTTAGGTTGGCACTACGAAAGGCAGAGCTATTCCATGGTCGACGACATTCGCACATTGCTTCACTAATCATCTAGACAGTCTCTTTCATCCTACGATTACAGTACCGATA
>NW_013814540.1:0-1456 GCF_000517525.1 Limulus polyphemus
GGTAGTGTCTAGCTGGCATGAAGCACATTCCACTTCTTAATGGAGACCTTTACCGTACTTGAAGGGATAATCAGCGACTTTGAAATTTTCTTGTACCTTATCATGATCTGTGCTTCTCTACTACTTTATTTCTGACTTGTTTGGAAAGCTCCTTGGTCTTCATTGCTGTTTTGTCGTATCGCTATGTGAATTGTAACTTGAACAGATGCATTTACTCTGAAGTCAAGTTAAACCAGATTGATTACACACAGACAGACACCATTATACCAAATTTATGTCCTTTCAAACTCATATTTTGCACCTGAACTGATTTAGGGTTGTCGTAGCAAAGAGGTTGGATACTTATGCAATTAAGAATATTCAAATTTTCTTTGAAAATCTAACTTACTTACATAATATCAGCGTTTCTCAGTTTCGAGTAGATTGTGTAGATAAATATAAATAATACATAAATATAAAGGCCCATTTGAAAATTTTATGAAAACTTCAATCTATAAATTATCCAACATTTTCTTAATAGTTAAGAAGTTTTCTGGTGTATTGAGACTTTAGGAAAAAGACAAGAGTATATCTTGATATAACCGACGTAATAAATGTAGTATTACTGCTCAGAGTAAACAGTGTAAAATAAAAGAGTGAATGTATTTGTTACATTTCGAATTTGAAGACCAGATCTAAGTTGCAATTTTTCAGTGACGAGTAACAACAAGATAGCATCTAACAGGTATACAGTGCCTTGCAAAAGTATTACTTCCCTACAAAGTTTCCACATTTTGTTAACGTCTGAGCTTGCAAAAAATAAGCAATTCCAGAGTAATCATCTAAGATGTTCGATGGTAAAAATATTGTTTCAAAAATACATCTGATAGATGTAAACTATTCAGTCATACAGCCTCGTAATCTAAAACATAGAGTAGTATTGTGCACCTAATCTTGTTAAACCTATTCTGTCACACCTTCTAACCTTCAACAGAATATTGAATATTATATAACTAACATTAATAAAATTCTTCTTTCACTACCTTCTGACCATCAGCAGAACATCCAACATTATGTACTTAATACTGTTTAACCTATTCTGTCACACTTTCTGACACTCAGCAGAACATCCAACATTATGTACTTAATACTGTTTAACCTATTCTGTCACACTTTCTGACACTCAGCAGAACATCCAACATTATGTACTTAATACTGTTTAACCTATTCTGTCACACTTTCTGACACTCAGCAGAACATACAACATTATGTACTTAATACTGTTTAACCTATTCTGTCACACTTTACTTTCTGACCATCAGCAGAACATACAACATTATGTACCTAATACTGTTTAACCTATTCTGTCACACTTTCTGACCATCAGCAGAACACCCAACATTATGTACCTAATACTGTTTAACCTATTCTGTCACACTTTCTGACACTCAGAGAACATACAACATTATGTACCGGA
>NW_013814541.1:0-806 GCF_000517525.1 Limulus polyphemus
TTTCCCAGCGTTTGCTAGACGCCCTTTTTTTTAAGTATATAAGCCGAAGATAGATTGAAGAGAAATAACTGAGTCTAGCGAACAGGAGGCACCGTAAGTAAAGTATGTGAATCGCTGTGAATTATAGCGTGTGTTTATAAAAGTAGTTAAGTTAAAGTGACTCTGGAAATTCTGTGTATTGCAAAGTTGTATCCAGAAAGAATAAACTAGTTTTAATTAAGAAATAAGTGGTATCGCTGAAGTTTCTCGGAAAGAATTTCTACAGGAAATTAAAAGCAGATACGTAACAGTATAAATTTTAGAAAACAAAAGATCGTTTCTCTTCAGAACTTTATTGTGAAAATGAGTATTAAGATACAATTATGGCAACCTTTGGAATAAATTCTAAAACTAAAAAAGTAAAATCAACGTTCAAAATGCACAATAAAATTTTATTTTGCTGATGGCCAAATTTAAAAACTACATGATTCTGTAGCTCTATACTACCATCATCAGGAGTACAAACCTACATGATAAGAGGATAGTTTTATAAAGAAAAGGTTTAACTCGTTGTAATTCATAAGAGTGGTATGAGTATTTCTTTCAAAAACTGTGCATTATCTCCTGCTAACCTTTCATCTGAATAATTTCTATTGTTGCGTATCTGCTTGTTTGTTAATTTCCGGTATAAATTCTTTCTGACAAACTTCAGAGGTACAAGTCCTTTCTTGATTAACCAAGTTTATTCTTCCTCGATACAACTTTGTAATACACAGAATTACCACAGTCAATACGTTTTCTCGTCGCTTTACTTAAGAACCCTTTAT
>NW_013814542.1:0-485 GCF_000517525.1 Limulus polyphemus
TATTATTGCACCTAGCTATAACACACCAGCTATAACACAGTTATTCACTATTATTACAGCCAGCTATAACACAGTTCTTTATTATTATCACACCATCTATAACACAGTTCTTCACTACTGTTGCACCCAGTTGTAACACAGTTATTCTCCAGTATAACACATCAGCTATTACACAGGTCTTCACTAGCATTACAGCAAGTTATGTCACAATATTTCGCTAGTATTACAGTTAAATACAACACAGATCTTCAAAAGCACCAAACCCAGCTATAACACAGTTATTGAGTGTCAAACTTATGTTTTGGCAATTTCAAGGTAAAACTAAGTAATGAAAGTTTGTACTTTCTTATTAGTACTCATAGCCATCTGTTCTTTTGTTGTTAAATATTTTGATCTTTGTTTAGCTGTTCCTTTGTAGTTAAATATTTTGATCTTTGTTTAGCTGTTCTTTTGTTGTTAAATATTTTGATCTTTGTTTAGCTGTT
>NW_013814543.1:0-483 GCF_000517525.1 Limulus polyphemus
ATGTATTCTCTCTGTTATACCTGTATATCTGTTCTCTCTCTGTTTATCTGTTCTCTCTGTTTCATCTGTATATGTATTCTCTCTGTTATACCTGTATATCTGCTCTCTCTCTGTTTTATCTGTATATCTGTTCTCTCTGTTTTATCTGTATATCTGTTCTATCTGTATATCTGTTCTATCTGTACATCTGTTCTATCTGTACATCTGTTCTATCCGTATATCTTTTCTCTCTGTTCTATCCGTATATCTTTTCTCTCTGTTCTATCTGTATATCTTTTCTCTCTGTTCTATCTGTACATCTGTTCTATCTGTACATCTGTTCTATCTGTACATCTGTTCTATCCGTATATCTTTCTCTCTGTTCTATTCGTATATCTTTCTCTCTGTTCTATCTGTATATCTATTTTCTCTGTTTTATCTGTTCTCTCTCTCTGTTTATTTGTTCTCTCTCTGTTTATCTGTATATCTGTTCTCTCTGTTTAT
>NW_013814544.1:0-485 GCF_000517525.1 Limulus polyphemus
TACTATTTTACATTTCTTAATTCCCTACTTGCTTTGTATTAATGGTGAAAAAATGTTGATGATGTCATACGTGGCTGAAAGAAATAAGAAAAACAGGAATATGTGTGTTTGTTTAACACATTCAAGCACTAAGAACAAAAGAATTAAAACATAACGACAGAAAAAAACCTGGACGCACTAAGAACAAAAGAATTAAAACCTGAGGACAGAAAAAAACCTGGACGCACTAAGAACAAAAGAATTAAAACCTAACGACAGAAAAAAACCTGGAAGCAGTAAGAACAAAAGAATTAAAACCTAACGACAGAAAAAAAACCTGGAAGCAGTAAGAACAAAAGAATTAAAACCTAATGACAGAAAAAACCTGGATGCACTAAGAACAAAAGAATTAAAACCTAACAACAGAAAAAACCTGGAAGCACTAAGAACAAAAGAATTAAAATCTAACGACAGAAAAAACTGGGAAGCACTAAGAACAAAAGAAT
>NW_013814545.1:0-485 GCF_000517525.1 Limulus polyphemus
TAAATATTTGCTCTTACAAATATTTGCCATTATGTTGAGCCCGGCATGGCCAGGTGGTTAGGATGCTTGGCTTGCAAATGGAGGTTCGTGGGTTTGGATTTCTGTCCCACCAAACATCCTTGCCCTTTTGACTATGTGGGTGTTATAACATGATATTCAATCCAACTATTCGTTGGTAAAAGAGTAGCCCAAGAGTTGGTGGTGATGACTAGCTGCCTTCTCTCTATATATCATTGATTATATATCATTTTTGCTTTGCAAATTCTGTCAACCATATTACAGTTTTAGATCGAAGTGCTCATTCCATTTGTTATACATTGAATTCGCCAGGAAACTAATTCATTTGTATATTTCTAATTTTTCTCCGTTTTTTTTTATATGTGCAGAACGTTCTTTGCATTCTTAAAAATATGAGTTAATTATTCTTAATTCAAATTTACCTTCAACTTTTTCATATCTTTCATTTTTTAGTTTTATTATAACAA
>NW_013814546.1:0-750 GCF_000517525.1 Limulus polyphemus
ACTGTTTTCCCTCTCAAAACCGGGTAGAGTTTCTTCTTCAACAGTGGCTTTTTCAGGTGACACGTCTTCGGCAGCATCATTTGTACTGTTGTTCATTTCTCTCCAACTGAAATGTTCTGGACCGTGATAATGCCAAAGCCTGTTGGGGTGCACCACCTTTGGCTTACCTCGCTAACCACATTTTATTTGGAAAGTCACATCTGAGAGACTATCTACTATGTCATATGGGCCTTCCCATGGGAAGACAACTTAGAAGACTTCCCTTTGGTCTTCCTGGGATTATACAACCACACCTTGTCTCCTGGTACAAAGCTGACTTCATTAGATCTCTTATCATAACATAGCTTCATGGAATCAGCAGACGTTTTTAAGTTTGAACGCACCTGATGATAAATATCATCCATCCTTTCAGATAACACTTTCACGAACTCTGACACATTTTCAGGCAACTCTTCGTAAGGTGGGCGTCCCATTATTAGGTACACTTGGCAACAGAAGTTTCCGACCAAACATCAGCTTTGCTGGAGTGTATCCCAGTGGCTTCATGCTCTGCTGTTCTATAGGCCATCAACAGTGGAGGGAGTAAGACATCCAAGTCATCTTGGTGCTATTACAAAACTTTGCCTATTCCTGTCCAAGTGTCCAATTGTACTTTTCTACCATCCCATCAGACTGTGGGTGGAGTGGTGTTGTCCTGGTCTTTCGTATGTCAAACAACTTGCAACATTCATGGAACACAGCTGATTCAAA
>NW_013814547.1:0-498 GCF_000517525.1 Limulus polyphemus
ACGAATGTTTTCGGAAGGTGGTCCTTTCTTCTTAAGGGGCAGTTTTTCTTCTTGAACCTACGTGTTTTTCTAACATCATGAATATCGAACTTCAGAAATGCTGATATGTCTTAGTTTTCAAAAAAAGTCCTAAGGTAACAGAAAAAAAATGCCACACTGCTATATTAATGGAAACACGTGAAAAGCAACGGAAATTGGCTGAGAAAACTGTTCAGAAGTAAGTTATGAAGAAAAAGAAGTTACACCAATTCTGATCCAAGAGAAACGTGTATGTATTGTGAAAAGTAATCCCATCTTGGATGAACTAAAGGAAATCCGTCTTATCTGTAAGGACTGAAGTTCATGTACTATTATATATATTTCATAATAGTCACGTCTGTATGAATTGGAAGTTTGTCCTATAGGATGTTTCATTCACTAATCCAGTATTCACCTGTACGTCTTGGTAATTTAGTTGTTTGTTTCAAATAATTCTTTTGGATGTAACAATGTACACCA
>NW_013814548.1:0-482 GCF_000517525.1 Limulus polyphemus
ATGTCTTTGGTTGTTCATGTTACAACCATTTCAATATTGTTTATATGTCTTTGGTTGTTCATGTTACAACCATTTCAATATTGGTTATATGTCTTTGGTTGTACATGTTACAACCAATTTCAGTATTGGTTATATGTCTTAGTTGTTCATGTTACAACCATTTCAATATTGTTTATATGTCTTTAGTTGTTCATGTTACAACCATTTCAATATTGTTTATATGTCTTTGTTGTTCATGTTACAACCATTTCAGTATTGGTTATATGTCTTAGTTGTTCATGTTACAACCATTTCAATATTGTTTATATGTCTTTAGTTGTTCATGTTACAACCATTTCAATATTGTTTATATGTCTTTGGTTGTACATGTTACACCAATTTCAGTATTGGTTATATGTCTTAGTTGTTCAGGTTACAACTATTTCTGTTAACTGAGTTCTTGCACAGATCTTAAAATATAACGTTGATAAGCGGAAACATCG
>NW_013814549.1:0-525 GCF_000517525.1 Limulus polyphemus
CAGTATTTCAGCAATTTCGTCTTCAGTTAATACTTCCAATCCATTTCCACGTAATCTCTTTCCGTTTTTACTGTTTACTTACAGTAGCCTCTGTAGCATTTATTGGAAGTTTCTTTAACCACAGTATTTCAGCAATTTCGTCTTCAGTTAATACTTCCAATCCGTTTCCACGTAATCTCTTTCCGTTTTTTATTATTTACTTACAGTAGCCTCTGTAGCATTTATTGGAAGTTTCTTTAACCACAGTTATTCAGCAATTTCGTCTTCAGTTAATACTTCCAATCCATTTCCACGTAATCTCTTTCCGTTTTTACTGTTTACTTACAGTAGCCTCTGTAGCATTTATTGGAAGTTTCTTTAACCACAGTATTTTAGCAATTTCGTCTTCAGTTAATACTTCCAATCCATTTCCAAGTAATCTCTTTCCGTTTTTACTGTTTACTTACAGTAGCCTCTGTAGCATTTACTGGAAGTTTCTTTAACCACCAGTATTTCAGCAATTTCGTCTTCAGTTAATACTTCCAA
>NW_013814550.1:0-472 GCF_000517525.1 Limulus polyphemus
AATATTATTGACTATTTGCAAATATTAACTATGGAGACGAGGTAATAAAACAAAAAGAAAGTCGAGAACAACAACAAAATTTTATAAACGAAAACCTCTCGCTATTATATTATTTCCCTGTCAATGTTCCCATCTTTATTAAAAGGCGTAAGATGGCAAAAACAAGATCTTAAAGAATCTATCTATATACTGCTAAATCTCTGAAATTGTTTGTTTGTTTGTCTGCTTATTTTCCCAGTCAAAAAATCATTCACACCACCGTTCGCGCTCTTTACGAAACTTCTTACTTCAATTTTTTTTTAAATGAAATGGTCTTACCTGTTGTTTGTTTTGAATTTCGCGCAAAGCTACACGAGGGCTATCTGCGCTAGCCGTCTCTAATTTAGCAGTGTAAGGGAAGGTAGCTAGTTATCACCACCCACCGCCAACTCTTGGGCTACTCTTTTACCAACGAATAGTGGGATTGACTATC
>NW_013814551.1:0-485 GCF_000517525.1 Limulus polyphemus
AGGAAGACATTGAGTCATCTACGACAAAGATTTTATTGGATAGGTATGAGGCGAGATGTGAAAGAATGGTGCAGGACATGCAGTACATGTAGTGCTAAAAGGGGACCCAATCATAAGGGACGCCCACCTTATGAAGAGTTGCCTGTGAATATGTCAGAGTTTGTGGAAGCTTTATCGGAAAGGATGGATGATATTCACCATCAAGTGTGTTCAAACTTGAAAACGTCTGCTGATTCGATGAATTTAACTTATGATAAGAGATATACTGAAGTCAGCTTTGAACCAGGAGACAAGGTATGGTTGTATAATCCCAGGAAGACCAAAGGGAAGTCTCCTACATTGTCTTCTTCATGTCTTCTTCTTGTCTCTCAGACGTGACTTTCCGGGTAAAATATGGTCGGCGAGGTAAGCCAAAAGTGGTGCATGCCAACAGGCTTTGGCGTTATCACGGTCCAGGACATTTCAGTTGGGACGAAGAGAACAAC
>NW_013814552.1:0-485 GCF_000517525.1 Limulus polyphemus
TTCACTGTTTCCCTTCTCAAAACTGAGTAGAGTTTCTTCTTCGACGGTGGCTTCTTCATGTGGCACGTCTTCAGCAGTGTCATTTGTTCTGTTTTCCACTTCATCCCAACTGAAATGTCCTGGACCGTGATAATGCCAAAGCCTGTTGACATACACCACTTTTGGCTTACCTCGCCGACCACATTTTATCCGGAAAGTCACGTCTGAGAGACGATCCACTATATCATATGGGCCTTCCCATGGAGAAGACAACTTAGGAGACTTCCCTTTCGTCTTCCTGGGATTATACAACCACACCTTGTCTCCTGGTACAAAGCTGACTTCAGTAGATCTCTTATCATAAGTTAACTTCATCGAATCAGCAGACGTTTCTAAGTTTGTATGCACTTGATGGTGGATATCATCCATCCTTTCCGATAACACTTTCACAAACTCTGACACATTCTCAGGCAACTCTTCATAAGATGGGCGTCCTGTTAACAGAT
>NW_013814553.1:0-485 GCF_000517525.1 Limulus polyphemus
ACTTTACCAAGACATGGGTAAAATACATAAACACGATTATTATACCATACTTTATTAAGGCATGGGTAAAATACATGAACACGATGATTATACCATAATTTATTAAGATTTGGGTAAAATACATGAAAACGATGATTATACCATGATTTACTAAGACATGGGTAAAATACATGAACACGATTATTATACCATAGTTTATTAAGACATGGGTAAAATACATAGACACGATGATTATACCATATTTTATTAAGACATGGGTAAAGTACAAAGACACGATGATTATACCATACTTTGTTAAGAAATTGGTAAAATACAACAACACGATGATTATACCATACTTTACTAAGAAATTGGTAAAATACATCAACACGACTTTATACCAGACTTTACTAAGACATGAGTTAAATACATCAACACAATGAATATACCATAATTTACTAAGACATGGGTAAAATACATGAATACGAATATTATACCGTACTTTA
>NW_013814554.1:0-594 GCF_000517525.1 Limulus polyphemus
GTTCTTCCCTTTTCTTTAGTTTGTTGTGTATTTGTTAACAAACATAATAATAAAAAATCTTTATTGCGGTAAACGAAATAATAAGAATTTTTTTCTTCCCGATTTGTTAAAAATTATTTCGCGATAGAAACAAATGAATATTATTTTCGAATATTGCGGAGCTGAATTATGGAATATCCTTTATTAAAACCAAGACAACTTTTATGAACTTTAAATTCGCAGGCCTGTGTTATTTTTGTAGATACAGTTGTGGTAACATTTAGTAGAGCTAGCAGTATATCTACTTCCATATTTTCGTATTTTTGGCTTTCTTGAACAATAATTACTTTAACAAATAAATCTACTAAACAACTGTTAGACTTTTAGATATTTAATATGTGGCTTAGGTCTTACTATTTCTTATAATATTAATATAACATTAAATGTATATGCATATAACATAAATTATTTCATACAATACTTAACATCTTCTATATAAATAAGAATTTTGTCTGTACATTGCTTAGAATAGTGTACTTTTTGCATATCTTCACGTTTCATACACCAGAGAAGCCGAAACAAGCCTTATCTCAATTTCTGTCTGTCTGTCTGTCT
>NW_013814555.1:0-621 GCF_000517525.1 Limulus polyphemus
TCCAAGAGGAAATAACTTAGAAACCTGAAATTTTGCTTTATCAATTTCAATGAAATGAAATAACTTAGAAACCTGAAATTTTGCACCCATACTAAGTGGACTCTGAGGGTGTGCACCTGGTTATTGTTAGTTATCCAAGAGGGTGTGCACCTGGTTATTGTTAGTTATCCAATTGTTATGTATTATAATTTTGAATAGTCCGAAGCCGAGTTAAATAATCTAAATTTATTAGTTAAGTTGTACTTTGGATTTAGTATTTAAATAAATGGCGATATATTAGTCAATATACGATATTTGCCGACTAGATTAATACGCATCGTCTTCGTTTTTAACACAAATACGTTTTAATATACACACAACAGTACAATATTCAATAACAATTATTACGAACTGTTATTACAAAACAACGATTCATAAATAAAAGTTTCATAAACTTACAAACAATATAAAGTTTTCTTTCTAGTCTGGAACTTCCTTGATATCTAATAATGGTTGGAGACGGCTTGAATGGGTAATGAAGAAAAACTTTAACATAACAGCAAATGTACAACGTTTCGACAAGGTTTTATCATTATCAGGTACTTCAATCTTACGTAACAATACTGGTAAAGGCGATTACAT
>NW_013814556.1:0-905 GCF_000517525.1 Limulus polyphemus
TGTTTCATTTATTCACACACCACGTGGATGTTCATGGTCGGATGGACTTGTTTCATTTATTCACGCACCACGTGGATATTCATGGTCGGATGGACTTGTCTCATTTATTCACACACTATGTGGATGTTCATAGTCTGATGGACTTGTTTTATTTATTCAAACACTATGTGTATGTTCATAGTCGGATGGAATTGTTTCATTTATTCACGCACCATGTGGATATTCATGGTCGGATGGACTTGTCTCATTTATTCACACACTATATAGATATTCATGGTCGGTTGGACTTGTTTTATTTATTCACGCACTACGTGGATGTTCATGGTCGGATGGACTTGTTTCATTTATTCACACACTATGTGGATATTCATGGTCGGATGGAATTGTTTTATTTATTCACGCACCACGTGGATGTTCATGGTCGGATGGACTTGTTTCATTTATTCACACACTATATAGATGTTCATGGTCGGATAGACTTGTTTCATTTATTCACGCACTACGTGGATATTCATGGTCGGATGGACTTGTTTCATTTATTCACACACCACGTGGATATTCATGGACGGATGGGCTTGTCTTGTTTATTCACACACCACGTAGATGTTCATAGTCGGATGGACTTGTTTCATTTATTCACACACCACGTAGATGTTCGTGGTCGGATGGACGTGTCTCATTTATTCACACACCACGTGGATATTCATGATCGGATGGACTTGTTTCATTTATTCACACACTATATAGATGTTTGTGGTCGGATGGACGTGTCTCATTTATTCACACACCACGTGGATATTCATGATCGGATGGACTTGTTTCATTTATTCACACACTATATAGATGTTCATGGTCGGATAGAATTGTTTCATTTATTCACACACCACGTGGATGTTCATGGTCGG
>NW_013814557.1:0-485 GCF_000517525.1 Limulus polyphemus
AAAATCAGTCCGAAGTCTACAGGGCTAGGTTTAGGACGAGAGTCCGTGCTAAAGAAGAGATCCTGCAAGAGCTGGCACAGGACTTGGAAAGTATGGCACACAAGGCCTACCCAACTGCACCATCCAATCTCCTCAAGTTGTTGCTGAGGGATCAGTTTGTAGATTCCTTGGACAGTCCACAATTAAAGATACAAGTAAAGCAAGCACACCCCTCTACTATGCAGGATGCAATGGCCAGAGCTCTTGAATTCGAATCCTACGTTAAGTCCAGCACAGAGGTACCAAGGTTGGTAAAGTCATCAGGATTCAAGGCCAGAAAATGTCAGCTTACAGAGAGGTTTGAGGGACTTTGCTGGCACTGTAACAAACCTGGGCACAAGAAAGCTCAATGCTGGAAACTTCAACACAGGGAAGATGACACAGCAGGAAAGGCTGCTCCCCAGAAAGGTTGTTGGAACTGTGGAGAGCAAAGGACATATGAGGAG
>NW_013814558.1:0-485 GCF_000517525.1 Limulus polyphemus
GGCTTGTTATTGAGAGTACACAGTATCGTTAAATCATGTGTCTTCCTATTGACAGTACACAGCATTGTTAAAACTTGTGTTTTTTTATTGATAGTACACAGTATCGTTAAATGTTGTGTCTTCTTATTGACAGTACACGGCATTGTTAAATCTTGTGAATTTTTATTGACAGTACACAGTATCGTTAAATCTTGTGGCTTGTTAGTGATAGTACACATTATTGTTAAATCTTGTCTACTTTTTGATAGTACATAGTATTGTTAAATCTTGTGTCTTCTTATTGACAGTACACAGTATTGTTAAATATTTTGTCTTCTTATTGACAGTACACAGTTTCGTTAAATCTTGTGTCTTGTTATTGATAGTTCACAGTATCGTTGAATCTTATGGCTTGTTATTGATAGCACACAGTATCGTTAAATCATGTGTCTTCTTATTGACAGTACTACAGTCATTGTTAAATATTTTGTCTTCTTATTGACAGT
>NW_013814559.1:0-485 GCF_000517525.1 Limulus polyphemus
AGTGACCAGAAGACTTTAGTCACCTATAGAAGTAGGTGTTAGTAGTGAAATAAGACCATAGCTGCCTATAGAAGTAGGTGTTAGTAGTGAAATAAGACCATAGCTGCCTATAGAAGTAGGTGTTAGTAGTGAAATAAGACCATAGCTGCCTATAGAAGTAGGTGTTAGTAGTGAAATAAGACCATAGCTGCCTATAGAAGTAGGTGTTAGTAGTGAAATAAGACCATAGCTGCGTATAGAAGTAGGTGTTAGTAGTGAAATAAGACCATAGCTGCCTATAGAAGTAGGTGTTAGTAGTGAAATAAGACTATAGCTGCCTATAGAAGAAGGTGTTAGTAGTGAAATAAGACAATAGCTGCCTATAGAAGTAGGTGTTAGTAGTGAAATAAGACCATAGTTGCCTATAGAAGTAGGTGTTAGTAGTGAAATAAGACCATAGTTGCCTATAGAAGAAGGTGTTAGTAGTGAAATAAGACCATAGCTGC
>NW_013814560.1:0-485 GCF_000517525.1 Limulus polyphemus
AAGATCTTTTATACAAAATAAGTCATTTTTAGAAAAGGGTGGAGGTTGTGAGTAACATGTAGTAGAATTATTAGGGTGGTAATTATTCTACTTTAAGGATTTTTTGGAACTTTTAAGGGTGGAGGATGGTAGGCATTGTTTAGTAGAAATATTTTTCGGATGGCTTGATTTGATCTTATTTCTACTTTTAACTTTATTACATCTTTTTAAGGGTAACTGCCTTCCCACAACTGGCTGCAGACAGTGAAAGGCAGTAAGAGTTGAGACGTTGTGGGTGTAAGCACTCAACTCTGTACCCTTAATGAATTTTCCATGACTGCTAACTGGTTTCTCATCGGCTTTTTGGATTTCATCTGATAGATAGGATATCTGGAAAGTGTGAAGGTTTTTTTTCTGGAGTTTTGAATTTTCTTATATTAAGTTCATTATTGTTTTATATTGCTGATTTTGATCATTTGTTTGCAATTAATGTAATGTATATAATA
>NW_013814561.1:0-485 GCF_000517525.1 Limulus polyphemus
ACCTGTATTACATGAGGAAGATAATACACATTTCATACGTACCTCTGATACATAAAAAATTAGTTTACACTTGATGGTGGTACCTGTAATACATGAGGATGTTACTAGACATTTGATGGTGGAACTTGTAATACATGAGGATGTTACTAGACATTTGATGGTGGAACTTGTAATACATGAGGAAGTTAGTAGACATATCATGGTGGTACATGTAATACACGAGGAAGTTTGAAGACATATAATTGTGGTACCTATAATACCATAGGAGTTAGTAAACATTTGATGGTGGTACCTGTAATACATGAGAATGTTATTAGACATTTGATGGTGGTATTTGTATTGCATATTGAAATTAGTAGACATTTGATTGTGGTACCTGTAATACACGAGGAGTTACTAGACATTTAAGGGTGGTACTTGTAATACATGAGGAAGTTAGTAGACATTTGATGATGGTACTTGTAATACATGACTAAGTTAGTAGA
>NW_013814562.1:0-486 GCF_000517525.1 Limulus polyphemus
AAAAGAAAGAAACAAGAAGAGAGATTACAGCAGTGGCAAGATAACTTGCAACAGTGGCAGCTCGAACAGCAAAATAACAAAAGAGATTACAGCAGTGGCTGGAGGAGAAAGAAAATGAACAAGAAGAGAAACTACAGCAGTGGCTGGAGGAGAAAGAAAATAAGCAAGAAGAAAGTTTCCAGCAGTTGAGAGAAAGCCAGCATACACAAATGGAAAAGATGAGTAAATTTCAAAGTGAATTAAATACATTAAAGGACGATTTATTGTCTTTTACACAAGGAGGATATATTAGCCATGGGCCTAATCAGCCCCAGACAAGAGGAAGCCCCTTCCAGACCCTGTAGCTAAACCCTAATGCAGACATCTTCAGTCCTGTTAGAAGTCACATCCCAGATATGAATGTCAGTAATAGGAGTGATCTAGTACGAAGGAAGCCACAGAAATTCGATGGGAAGGCACTGTGGGAAGCATATAGAGCACAATTTG
>NW_013814563.1:0-485 GCF_000517525.1 Limulus polyphemus
CATAAAGGACAGACACAAAGTATACTTGGCGAACATTGAAGACCCATGCATATTAGGGTTGGACTACTTACTACCGAGGAAGTGTGTAGTTAACTTTGATAGAATGACGTTTGGGAACAACAAAGGCCAAATTCCGGTAAGTGATAAAAGAGAGGTTGAACTAACCAGGTGCCATCAAGCTGAAGTCAAAATGACTGGAGGATTTGATGATGGTGAAGTAGAACCAAGTATAGATATTAAAGCAGAACAGGAGAAAGACCAAGATTTGAAGCCAATAATTGATTTTCTACAAGCAAGTGTTTTGCGCCCTGCTTGGTAGAAGGTTTCTAGCTTAAGCCCTGTGACAAAGAACTATTTGGCACAATGGGACCAGTTGAAGCTTGAAGATGGCATTCTTGTCCGGAGATGGGAAAGTGACGACCTGGCAAACTGTTATACCGAGAAAATTACGTGAAGTTGTACTGCGTCAATCCCATGATAGTTTA
>NW_013814564.1:0-483 GCF_000517525.1 Limulus polyphemus
AATCCATCAATTGAATTCTAAGCTATCTATTGGTTATAACTTTCATGGGAGTCGGCCTTAGAAAAAATCTATTAACGAATTGTAATTCACAGCGTGGATAGTGGGTCAAAACTATATATTAATTTGACCTCTTTAATAATTATTCATCTTTTCATTTCAACTATAAAAAGTGCTTTGTACATAAGAAAGCCTTAAATTACAAAAGCTTATAAAACTTCAAAAGAAAGTAATTATTATTTTTTAAAACATAATCATTAAAGTATAAATAGCTATATTTTATAATATATTCCCTAAGTATCTTTGCACTTCTTGCTAAACTGTTTTATTGACCTACCTAGTCAGTAAATGACACATAAAGTAGTTAATATATCATGGAGCATGATATGACCTTTAATTTTTTTTAATTGCAGTGCAGATATAGTTATTTTTTAAATGACTAGAGAAAAATGAATTGCATGCTTCTGTGTTAAATGAACGCTTGGC
>NW_013814565.1:0-485 GCF_000517525.1 Limulus polyphemus
AATGTTGCAACCTTCTATAATGCATTAGTTAAATTAACTGAAAACTATAGATGATTGAGATGCGAAAGTTTAAGCGATGTGATTTAATAACTTTCTAAACAAAAACAACAACAAATATTCGCATAAATAATACTGAGAAATGTAGTCTACGTTAAAGAAAAGAACCGTTCTTCTAAATACTTTACACAAGAAGTTCTTATAAATGTTCTATATTTTCATCACCAAAAATACCTAAGATGGAACAAGTGAAGTCCTCCCAATGTCTTCCTGATTGACATTTATCTCTTGAGAAATATATTCAACTAATTGAAAGTCAACAGTTACATAAAGAAGTCTTAAAGCTTTGTCTTTAACCACTGAACTAAAGAAACAATAGAAGCCCATATTTAAATGTTACCATATTTGTCTTTAACCACTGAACTGAAGGAACAATAGTAGCCCACATTTAAATGTTACCATATTTGTCTTTAACCACTGAACTGAAG
>NW_013814566.1:0-220 GCF_000517525.1 Limulus polyphemus
GTACACATTCTCTTTCAGAAAGCCAATAAAGTAGTAACCAAATGGACCACAAAAGTCTCAAGAATGATAACACGAACCTAGAGTTTTGCATGTAAATACGTGAGTATACAACGAACGTTCATAAAAAAATTCGAGAAGATTCGTCCAAATGGAACGAAGTACTGGTACAAAACGCAAAATCTTCCATAACTTCCTTAAAACGAATAGTAGAAAGGTGAAA
>NW_013814567.1:0-485 GCF_000517525.1 Limulus polyphemus
CAAATTACGTGTCTAAAATGGTGCCGCCGCTCACGGTCGTAACGACGGCACGACAGTAAAATGTGGGCTAATGTGAATTGAGTGTCACAATGGCTACACATTGGTGGGTCAATACCAGATAAAAGAAAACAATGGGATAAAAAACTGTGACCAATGTGTAGCCTTGCCAGGACAACTTACTCCTTCCGATCCTTATGGAGGCAAGACGGCCAAAAACCAACAGAAGGTTTGATCTGGAAAAGCTTTTTAAGACATTGCTCACCCCAAGTCGACTGCCAACTGGTACGAAGCCACGCCTTGAAGACAGGACCGTAGTTCATGTACGGGACAGGCACGGACTTAGACGCAGTGTCAGCGAGCTCGTTCCCGGGAATACCGACGTGGCCAGGTATCCAGAAAACTGGATGGAAACAGAAGATATAGAAAAATGGGCCAGTTGTTGTTGAATATCAACGAGAGTAGGGTGAGAACTAACGTTAAGCGAT
>NW_013814568.1:0-484 GCF_000517525.1 Limulus polyphemus
AGTATTATTTATTACTCAATTTCTTCACGTAAAAGTAAATATTAAAGAAAACACAGTTAAACATCAATTTTTGTGTGACATGTGGTATGTTGAATATAGCAATGGTTGAAATTAGATGTTTGTGATGTCAAAATACTAAGTCTATAGTTTCTTATGAATTAGGAACTGAAATTACCAATATTGACAAGCTAGAATATAAAATAAGAATATCTTATCTTTTCTATTTGCTATGATATTGTTCACGTAATAAATCAATCACACTGGCACCTCACTCACCTCTTTCCGTTTTTGGAAACACTCCCTTATATATACTTACTTCTATATATGACATGAATAACCAATCGAAAGCTCAGAATTTCCCCTCAGTGGGTTTCTTGGCCATTTTAAATTCTTAGGATGGCATCTCTTTCTTACGAACCATGATTTCAAAGAGGTAGATTGTGTCTTTAGTCTGCTTGAAATTTCGTAGCTTTTTTTACATTAC
>NW_013814569.1:0-485 GCF_000517525.1 Limulus polyphemus
GTTGTCTATATCTAGCTTGCTTTTATGATTCTGACTGAACTCTGGCTTTGTGCTGTTCAACAGTTATTTGCTGTATTTGAGCAGCCTGTCTTGCAGCTTGTGCTTGAAGTCTTTGATTGCGTTCTTCTTCTGTTTCAGCTGCTCTTTGTGCTTGCATTCTTTTAGCGGTAGAAGACTTTCCATAGAAAGGGCGTTTCGTGGATGGCATAATCACCTGTATCACTAAACAATAACTTGCAATTCAAAAAGTTACTAAATCATTTACGAAACCACTTACCACTATTTAAAGAAAACTGTTTTTGGAAATACTGAATTGAAAGCAAGTCATAACGCTTTCTATGTGCAAAACGTGCTTATGTTTGTATGTTTATTACAAAAAAAATGGCGCAATAATAATTAATTGTAAATTCCGTCATTAAATACTACACCAAATACAAAATAAACAGCACCATTAAATTTCTTGTAAAAACTGGTTGTTATGAAGT
>NW_013814570.1:0-484 GCF_000517525.1 Limulus polyphemus
CCAATAAGTGACGGCAAGAATGTAGTTGAATTGCAGACAGAGACAGACAGTTGGGTCGAACGCGTGTGTCATTCATAGTGAATTATAGCGTTTGTTTAAGTTATAGCGTGACCGTGGAAGTTAAGTGAATTTCAAAGTTGTATTGAAAAGAATAAACTAGTTTTATTTAAAAAAGGACTTGTGTCGCTAAAGTTTCTTCGCAAATAATTTTTACGGAAAATTAACTAACGACCAGAGATGTAACAAATTGGTGTCAAAATCGGGATAATAAAAAAGAAGAAGAAGATGGAAACGAGAGGTATCAAGTCAAACTACAGCTTAGCAGATATGATGGCAGCAATACAAGAACAGCAAAAGAGACATAAAGAACAAAAAGATATTACAGCACTTGTTGGAGGAAAAAGAAAAGAAACAAGAAGAACGAGAAAAGAAGCAAGAAGAACAAGAAAAGAAACAAGAACAGAGATTATAGCAGTTGTTGGAA
>NW_013814571.1:0-1639 GCF_000517525.1 Limulus polyphemus
GAAGTGATAGAATGCAGCTAGTTAACACCGCCTAAATTTTGAGCTTTACCAACAGATAAAGTAATTGCCCATCACTTTATAACGCCCTCATGGGTGAAAGTACGGGTATGATTGCAGATTGCAAGTCGAGCACCCTAGCTTTAAGTTTGGGTAATATTTTTGACTCAATGTTACATTAGATTCTTTTTTTTTTGTAAATTTAAGCTTTAACATTTCTCGTTTTTAAGTCTTATTTGAACTTGGGGTAGTTCCCCATTTTCTGGTTTCATGTAGTTGTACTTTCCAGTGGAGACACACACATGACAGGTAAGAAAGAGGGAGCACACTAACGTTTAACTTCCTTTTTCTTTTTTGCCCCCTGGTGAGACAGCAGTAAGTCTACGGACTTGCAACACTGACCAGGTTCGATTCCTATAGTTTTGCTCTAAATCCAACCAACCAACCTTTTTCTTTCTTACCAGTCGAACACAACCATAAAACACTTGATCTTGGTTCTGTTGTTTTATTTATGATCAATATTTTCTTCAGTAAAGATTATTCTGATGCACCTTCCAGATCATTTTTCTCATAGTATTCAGTTAGAATCCGCTAACCGGAGGTTCGAAAGATACTAAGTTACAGGAAGGATGTGGTATTTTCTGGATTGATCATTTTTCTCATACTATTCAGCTAGAGTCCGCTAACCGGAGGTTTGAAAGATACTAAGTTACAGTCTGTTTATCTCTCCCACTTCCAACCGAGTTCTTCAGGACGATAGGGTTGAACCAATGTGGTATTTTCTGGGTTAAAGGATTAATGGCTGAATGAACTTTTGTGGATGTGAAGGTTAAAAATATCATCATTAGGGTCATGAAAATATGCTTTCAGGAAACACTATACTTTCTATTTTAATTCGGAAGGATGTGGTATTTTCTGGGTTGATCATTTTTCTCATAGTATTCAGTTAGAGTCCGCTAACCGGAGGTTCGAAAGATACTTAGTTACAGGAAGTTATATATATAAATACATTGTTACATCTTAATTAATTCATTTTATATAACAGATCAAATGCAGAATATATTATTCTTATACACTGACATGCTTGTTATGTTGTTGTGAGCAATTTCTATCTTTTGAGCATTTTTAGGAAACTACTGAATAGGATTAAATTTATATCTAGTGACTGTTGAATAGTAGAACCCAAACATTCCGCCATGTCTTTATATGTGTGTGTGTGTGTGTGTGTATATATATATATTATATACAATTAAAAGGAACATAACCTTAAAATGATTGCTTAATAAATAATTAATTGAAAAGGTGGAGTTGAAGTGTGAATTAAGTATCGGGGAAAGAATAGATATTGAAAAAAATAATATTTTGCTGAACAAGAAGGTTGGTCTAGGTTTAAAAGAAACGAAGTACTGGACATATGTCTTATCAATTCTGGGTGTTCAAGTCTAGATTGCACCAAAGGTATGCAAATTATTCTGTAATTATATAAGTCTTAATCAAACTTCAACTTTTACTCCTAAAAATGATGGCTTAAAAACACCGAAACATCTAGTTTTTAGGGTTGGTCCCTGTTGATTTATCAGTTTAACATTATTCCAGTCTATAACATGAGATGTGTTGCCACATATTCTGCTAAGGCTAACTC
>NW_013814572.1:0-1798 GCF_000517525.1 Limulus polyphemus
ACAAATGGGCACTTAATAATATTTGTTTTTATTCCGACTAGACAACTTGTCCTTGATAACATTTGTTTTTGTTCCGACTGTACAACTTGCCCTTGATAACTATTGTTTTTGTTCCGACTATACAACTGGGCACTTAATAATATTTGTTTTTATTCCGACTATATACTTGCCCTTGATCACATTTGATTTTGTTTTGACAATACAACCTTTCCGACAACACAACCTTTCCTTCATAACGTTAGTTTTAATTTTACTATGCACCCTATTCTTGATAATATTTGTTTTTGTTCCGACTATACAACTTGCCCTTGATAATAATTTATTTCTGTTTTGACAATATAATCTTTCCTTGATAACATTAGTTTTTATTTTACTATTCCACCTGTTCTTGATAATATTTGTTTTTGTTCCGACTATACAAATTGCACTTGATAACATTTGTTTTTGTTCCGACTATACAACTTGCCCTTGATAACATTTGTTTTTGTTCCGACTATACAACTTGCCCTTGATAACATTTGTTTTTATTCCTACTATACAACATGACCTTTATAACACTTGTTTTTATTCCGACTATACAACAAGACCTTGATAACATTTGTTTTTTTTCCGACGCCTTTGATATAATTTTTTTTTGACAAAATACCATTTCCTTGATAACGTTAGTTTTTTTTACTATGCAACCTGTTCTTGATAATATTTGTTTTTATTCCGACTAAACAACTTTCCCTTGCTAACATTTATTTTTGTTTTGACAATATAACCTTTCCTTGATAACGTCGAATTTTTATTTTACTATGCAACCTGTTCTTGATAACATTTGTTTTTTTCCGACGATACAACTTGCCCTTGATAACATTTTTTTTTGTTCCGACAATACAACTTGCCCTTGATAACATTTGTTTTTGTTCCGACCATACAACTTGCCCTAGATAACATTTGTTTTTTTTCCGACTATACAACTTGCCCTTGATAACATTAGTTTTTATTCCGACTATACAACATGACCTTGATAATATTTGTTTTTATTCCGACTATACAACTTGCCCTTGATCACATTTTTTTTGTTTTGACAATACAACCTCTCCTTGATAACGTTAGTTTTATAGTCGGAACAAAAACAAATGTTATCATGAACAGGTTGCATAGTAAAATAAAAACTTGCCATTGATAACATTTGTTTTTGTTCCGATAATACAACTTGCCCTTGATAACATTTGTTTTTGTTCCGACTATACAACTTGCCCTTGATAACATTTATTTCTGTTTTGAAAATATAACCTTTCCTTGATAACGATAGTTTTTATTTTACTATGCAACCTGTTCTTGATAATAGTTATCAAGGGCAAGTTGTACAGTCTGAACAAAAACAAATGTTATCAAGTGCAAGTTGTATAGTCGGAACAAAAAAAATATTATCAAGAACAGGTTGAATAGTAAAATAAAAACTAACGTTATCAAGGAAAGGTTATATTGTCAAAACAGAAATAAATTATTATCCAGGGCAAGTTGTATAGTCGGAACAAAAACAAATATTATTAACAATAGGGTGCATAGTAAAATTAAAACTAACGTTATGAAGGAAAGGTTGTATTGTCAAAACAAAAACAAATGTGATCAAGGGCAAGTATATAGTCGGAACAAAAACAAATATTATTAAGTGCCCAGTTGTATAGTCGGAACAAAAACAAATGTTAATTTGTTTTTGTTCCGACTATACAACTTGCACTTGATAACATTTGTTTTTTTTCGACTGTACAACTTGCTCTTGAAACATTTGTTTTTGTTCCGACTATAC
>NW_013814573.1:0-486 GCF_000517525.1 Limulus polyphemus
ACAAATGTTTAAACAACTTTGTTTATTCAATTATGTACAAGCTGCCTAGTGTCGGCTAACAATACGAAGAATTGAATTGTGGCGAAATGCTACAAGTTCTTCAAATACCTATAGAATGATAGGTTTCTTTTTTTGTGAGGGTAAAACACTTGAATACACCATTTCGAGAATTGTATAATATTTCTTGTTTGACGTGTGTAAGTCATCTTGGTTATCTTTGGAACATTTCATGGTTGATAAAAGTAGTTATGGTCACTATCAAAGGTTTTTCTCATGGTGATTGTGAACAGTCATGATTGGCAGCAAGATTGGTTTTGAAATTTTTCGTTGTAAATCTCCCCTCCTTCCATGGATGTTACAGCAATGTTTAGTTCCAGCTTTATTGTTGTCATTAGTTGGTTCAAAATTTATATTACAAAGTTATTTTACAACTGATTTTTCAAGGGTCAGATATGCTGTTGAAAATATAGAATTATGTTAACATGC
>NW_013814574.1:0-484 GCF_000517525.1 Limulus polyphemus
AAGTTCGATAAAGGGATAAATTAACACTGTAACCTGTGTACGTTTTTTTTTCACTTTAGTATAGTTAGGACTAAACTTTACTGTACTTAATCGATAAATAAGCTTGTAATGTTATTCTACGACCTGACGTCAAACCTTTTTTAAAAAGTTTGATAAGTTAGTAAAATATATTTACATTCCTTTTTTGTTGTTACTTCTTGTTTCATACAGCAATTGTAGCGACTTAATCACTGAGCTTTGCAGCTCTCTGCTGCAGTCATACTGTTTGTCGTCGAGTGAATAATGCGCATGCGCGGTTTTTCTTGGGGAAATGTTCTAACTAGGCATGCTTATGCAGCATGTTCTCGGTCAGAAAGCGTAACGGTCGTACATACAAACAAGCAGAATAATAGTATAGATAAGGTAAGAGCTGGTGACCATTAATATATGACCTTTTGATTATACGTGTGCATCATTTCAAGAAAACGATGTTATAAATATTTAT
>NW_013814575.1:0-485 GCF_000517525.1 Limulus polyphemus
GTCTTGCAGAATGTCCTGCCACACCATAAAGCTTCTGTATGGCTTCTGGTACTCCTTTGTTATCCAGCACCTTGATGTTCACAAGGGTTTGCTGAGATGCAGAGTCTATGACAAAGTTGCACCTTTGGCCATCTAGCTTTCCTGTCACATAGACACTGTGTGTGCTTGGCATTTTACACCTAGCTGTTGGAACTTTCAAGATGGGGGTTGGTGGGCGTCGCTCAGCACCAACCACTACTGGTCTCCTTGAGGCCGACTTGTTGGTAATATTCCTCCTACACTGGCTCCTCAAATGTTCGTGCTTTCCACAGTTACAACAACCTTTCTGGATACCAGCCTTTACTGCTGTATCATCTCCCCTGTGCTGAAGTTTCCAACATTGAGCTCTCTTGTGCCCAGGTTTGTTACAGTGCCAGCAAAGTCCCTCAAACTTCTCTGAAAGCTGACCTTTTCTGACCTTGAATCCAGATGACTGTACCAATCTT
>NW_013814576.1:0-934 GCF_000517525.1 Limulus polyphemus
CATACAAACAAACAATGTTTAAGTAGATATATGCTAGAAATGTAAATTAATTATGGATATTGAAATCTTAAAAATTTGTAGATGTATGTTTGACCTAATATATCTCAAGCAAAAATATCCAGCAGAAAAAAAAAAAGAAAAAGATCCCTCTTTACATACGGGTAAGTTAAATAGCCAGGTCAGAGACCAGTTAGGCCTCAGGTATTGTTTGCTTCTAATTTTATACTATTAACTAGATGAGGGCAGCTAACCAGAACAATTTGTCGTTACGAAATATTTGTTTGATTTTTTTAACCGATTAACGGAATTAACTGTCACTTTTATAACGCAACAGAGCACAGATAGATATTGTGTAGCTCAGTACTAAGAAGTCCAACAATAAGCCAACATTCTAAATTTTACGTATAGAAAAATACCTCTTTTTGTTATTCATAAAAAACGTAAGTAAATGTAGTTAACTAGGAACAATATGTTGGTTTATTAACATAAATGCGTTTTTTACAGATCAAACCCATCTGTAAAAAACGCATTTATCTTGAAGAATTTTTCTTTAGCATAAAAAATGTTTTATTTGTGTTACGGTTTATAAGATAGTGTTACGGTTTATAAGATGTGTTACGGTTTATAAGATAATATCTTCAGGACACATGAAAGGAAAATGTGCGCTTGTTTACTAGAGTTGTTACAAAAAATGCGCTTAACACTTTGGGGCCATGGGTGCGTTAAAAGAGTAACAATGAAAAAAAGTAGCCCAAGAGTCTATCAGTTCAATATCAGGGGAAGCTATGCACAAATAGCCCTTGTGTAGCATTGTGAGAATTTCCGAACAAAGAAACAAGATTATATTGACAAAAAACAAAAGAAAAAACGATAAAGTTTATTTCCAGCAGGAGTAACACCTGGAGAGAAATAAAAAAAGAAAACTCAAAAACAT
>NW_013814577.1:0-485 GCF_000517525.1 Limulus polyphemus
GTATTTAAAAATATGCGTAACTTATAGTGTTAGATATGTAATACGTGTAACAAATTTGTTATACATTCATTTTAATTACAACGTTTGTTGGGATTGAGTTTATGTGTAAAAACGTGCCGAACTTACAGTGTTAGCCTCCCAGTGGCACAGCGGTATGTCTGCGGACTTACAATGCTAGAATCCTGGTTTCGATACCCATGGTGGGCAGAGCACAAATAGCCCATTGTGTAGATTTGTGCTTAATTACAAATAAACAGATAAACTTACAGTGTTAGTTACGTATGGTGAAACTCCCACCAATTCTCCAAGGTTGTAGAATATTCGTGAATGCAAGAATTGACAATATATCCACTTCCGTAACCAGTTAAGTATTGTTGTCCGAACTTTCGAGAAATACATTTCCCGCACATATAAAAAGACCAAGGCCAAAGAAGAGAGCATATAAGTCTACTAGGAACCTGTTATAACTATGTACGCTAAAAAAA
>NW_013814578.1:0-749 GCF_000517525.1 Limulus polyphemus
AATGGAGAATATCCATAATGTACCTGGATGATGTCATTGTGTTCGCAGCAACATTTGATGAGGAAGTAGCCCGGCTAGAGGAAGTATTCAAGCATTTTAAAGCAGCAAACCTCCAACTTCATTCAATGAAATGCCACTTGTTCCAGAAAGAGGTGCTTTACTTGGGATACATTGTAAGTGAGCATGGGGTACGAACTAATCCTGACAAGGTGAAAGCAGTGTATGATTGGCCACCACCAGACAATGTGGGTGAGTTAAGAAGTTTCTTGGGACTCTGTATCTATTACCAGAAGTTTGTGAAGGACTATGCAACTATAGCTGCTCCACTGCATGATTTGACAAAAAAAAGGACAGAAGTTCGAATGGACAGTTTCTTGTGAACATGCTTTCAAGAGATTGAAAGAAAAATTGGCCTCAGAGTGTTGTCTCAGAAAATGAGTGAAAACGAACATGTGGTGGCCTACTTCAGCAGGGTCCTGAGTAGATCCAGAGAGGAACTACTGTGTAACACGGAGGGAACTCCTTGCTTTAGTAAAGAGTCTGACATATTTCCATCCTTACCTCTATGGCACCAGGTTTACCATCAGAACAGACCATGCTGCATTACGCTGGTTAAGATCATTAAAGAATCCAGAGGAACAACTGGCACGTTGGATCGGAAAGATAGACCAGTATAATTATGATATTGAATACAGAGAAGGAAAATCTCATGGAAATGCCGATGGACTGAGCCGAAACCCTTCAAAAAT
>NW_013814579.1:0-1019 GCF_000517525.1 Limulus polyphemus
GTCAGAGGGCGCCGAAACGAATGCCCCGACCGTGCCCGTGCCCAGTGAAAGCTGAAAGGTAAAGGGATATAATATTATTATTAATAGTACTGAACTGGTACTGGATATTTTCGTCGAACATGGTATCGGTACTGTAATCGTAGGATGAAAGAGACTGTCTAGATGACTAGTGAAGCAATGTGCGAATGTCGTCGACCATGGAATAACTCTGCCTTTCGTAGTGCCAACCTAAACATTCACGTCCCTGGGAACGACAGCCGGCCCAAGACATACAACATTATAATCCGAAGTGGCCCACTTTATATCCAGCCTGAAGAAGTTCTTCAATAACTCAGCTCTCAAGGTATAACAGCAACGAAAGCCGAACGAATCAATTCTGACAGAACAAGTCAGGATATCCCACTTGTAAGACTTCCACTCACCTCGGAGAAAGATGCAACCGAGTTGATCAAAAGTGGTATCAATCTATGGTATGTCCACCACCCAATTGAAACATTGTAATAGAGGAGGTTGCATGGCTTTTGCTGATTCAACTGTACATGGTTTTAGTGTATGTTTGAACTTTTGGCTTCCGGTGTTAGATGTGTTTGTTGTGGAGTACAACACCAAGTATCAGACTGCACGCGCTAATGACAGGAAGCCACGTGCGCCAACTGTGGAGGACCACACCAAGGAGCTACAGGGGTTACTCGAAATATTAGCAGCTTCTGAAGGTAACTGAAACCTCCAGAAGCACTACCAATGCAGCAAGGCCACTGCCATTTATCCCTTATTCTTTACCAAGCTCCATCCTGGGAGGATCTTATGCTGAAGCAACCAGGATGAACCTACAGTAGAACGTCTCCCCTGACACCATCTCAGCATTCATCGCAGACCCCATAATCCGCATCGTCAACCATCAAATCATCAACGAGCTAACAAAACCTGACCTCAGGAATAGGTAAAATGCTCAGATGTTTACAAGTAAATATTCAAGGTGGCTTAAATACAAAAAAATACGAACTTTTTAACCTTAGTAA
>NW_013814580.1:0-484 GCF_000517525.1 Limulus polyphemus
GGAGAGCCTGCAAGAGCTGGCACAGGACTTGAAGAGCATGGCACACAAGGCGTACCCAACTGCACCACCCGATCTCCTCAAATTGTTGCTGAGGGATCAGTTCGCAGATGCCTTGTACAGTCCACAACTGAAGATACAAGTCAAGCAAGCACACTCCTCTACTATGCAGGATGCAATGGACAGAGCTCTTGAATTCGAATCCTATGTTAAGTCCAGCACAGAGGCACCAAGGTTGGTACAGTCATCAGGATTCAAGGCCAGAAGAGGGCAGCTTTCAGAGAAGTTTGAAGGACTTTGCTGGCACTGTAACAAACCTTGGCACAAGAGAGATCAATACCAGCTACTTCAACACAGGGAAGATGCCATGGCAGGAAAGGCTGCTACCCAGAAAGGTTTTTGGAACTGTGGAGAGCAAGGACATGAGAAGAGCCAGTGTAAGAAGAATACAATCAATAAGTCAGCTTTGGGGAAACCAGTAGTGGAT
>NW_013814581.1:0-544 GCF_000517525.1 Limulus polyphemus
ATAATAATCAGAAATTGTGTTTGTGATGAATAGAAACAATAATGTAATAATCAGAAGACTGTATGTATTATAATGACAAAACTGTAATGTAATAATCAGAAGACTGTATCTGTTATAATGACAAAACCGTAATGTAATAATCAGAAGACTGTATCTGTTATAATGACAAATCTGTAATTGTAATAATCAGAAGACTGTGTGTATTATAGTGAAAAAACTGTAATGTAATAATCAGAAGACTGTATCTGTTATAATGACAAAACCGTAATGTAATAATCAGAAGACTGTATCTGTTATAATGACAAATCCGTAATGTAATTATCAGAAGACTGTATCTGTTATAATGACAAAACCGTAATGTAATAATCAGAAGACTGTGTCTGTTATAATGACAAAACCATAATGTAATAATCAGAAGACTGTATCTGTTATAATGACAAAACTGTAATGTAATAATCAGAAGACTGTATCTGTTATAATGGCATTATAACAGATACAGTCTTCTGATTATTACATTACAGTTTTGGTAAAAACTGTAATGTAA
>NW_013814582.1:0-713 GCF_000517525.1 Limulus polyphemus
AGTGTTAGTTCTAAGTCATAACACTTACTTTCCGACCTACTAACAATGTTAGTTCTAAGTCACAACACTTACATTCCAACTTACTAACAGTGTTACTTCTAAGTCACAACACTTAATTTCCAACTTACCAACAGTGTTACTTCTAAGTCACAACACTTACTAACAGTGTTACTTCTAAGTCACAACACTTACCTTCCAACTTACTAACAGTGTTAATTCTAAGTCACAACACTTACCAACAGTGTTAATTCTAGGTCATAACACTTATTTTCCGACTTACTAACAGTGTTACTTCTAAGTCATAACACTTACTTTCCGACCTACTAACAATGTTAGTTCTAAGTCACAACACTTACATTCCAACTTACTAACAGTGTTACTTCTAAGTCACAACACCTACCTTCCAACTTATTAACAGTGTTACTTCTAAGTCACAACACTTACCTTCCAACTTACTAACAGCGTTAATTCTAAGTCACAACACAGTTCTAAGTCACAACACTTACCTTCCAACTTACTAACAGTGTTACTTCCAAGTCACAACACTTACCTTCCAACTTACTAACAGTGTTAGTTCTAAGTCACAACACTTACTAACAGTGTTACTTCTAAGTCACAACACTTACCTTCCAACTTACTAACAGTGTTACATCTAAGTGACAACACTTACCTTCCAACTTACTAACAGTGTTAGTTCTAAGTCACAACACTTA
>NW_013814583.1:0-485 GCF_000517525.1 Limulus polyphemus
TTCATAGACCCGACATTAGGACTAACTACATCCCCAACACTATAAACCCGATACTATTACTCTCCATAGACCTAACATCAGGACTACCTACATCCACAACACTATAAACCCGACACTATAACTCTCCATAGACCCGACATTAGGACTAACTACATCCCCAACACTATAAACTCGACACTAGAATTCTTCATAGACCCGACATTAGGACTACCTACATCCCCAGCATTAGAACTCTCCATAGACCTGATATCAGGACTACCTACATCTCCAGCACTATAACTCTTTATAGACCCGACATCAGGACTAAATACATCCCCAACACTATAAACTCGACACTATAACTCTTCATAGACCTAACATTAGGACTAACTACATCCCCAACAATATAACTCTTCATAGACCTAACATTAGGACTAACTACATCCCCAACAATATAACTCTTCATAGATCTAACATTAGGACTAACTACATCCCCAACAATATAA
>NW_013814584.1:0-729 GCF_000517525.1 Limulus polyphemus
ATAGAACATTATAAACATTCTAAATAGACTGTAATTTATATATCATAGAACATTATAAACCTTCTAAATAGACTGTAATTTATATATCGTAGAACATTATAAACCTTCTAAATAGACTGTAATATATATATCGTAGAACATTTTAAACATTCTAAATAGACTGTAATTTATATATCGTAGAACATTATAAACATTATAAATAGACTGTAATTTATATATCGTAGAACATTATAAACCTTTTAAATAGACTGTAATTTATATATCATAGAACATTATAAACCTTCTAAATAGACTGTAATATATATATCGCAGAACATTATAAACATTATAAATAGACTGTAATTTATATATCATAGAACATTATAAATCTTCTAAATAGACTGTAATATATATATCGTAGAACATCATAAACCTTTTAAATAGACTGTAATTTATATATCGTAGAACATTTTAAACATTATAAATAGACTGTAATTTATATATCATAGAACATTTTAAACATTCTAAGTAGACTGTAATATATATATCATAGAACATTTTAAACCTTCTAAATAGACTGTAATATATATATCGTAGAACATTATAAACCTTCTAAATAGACTGTAATTTATATATCGTAGAATATTATAAACATTCTAAATAGACTGTAATATATGTATCGTAGAACATCATAAACCTTTTAAATAGACTGTAATTTATATATCATAGAACATTATAAACATTATAAAT
>NW_013814585.1:0-485 GCF_000517525.1 Limulus polyphemus
ATCAGGTTTAGGAAAAAAATTAACGATTCACTCACCTCTGACTTACGACACACACACTTGTCAACACAGGATGGTCTATCAGGTTTAGGAAAAAATTAACGATTCACTCACCTCTGACTTACGACACACACACTTGTCAACACAGGATGGTCTATCAGGTTTAGGAAAAAATTAACGATTCACTCACCTCCGACTTGCCTTTGGAAACACAGTTCGCGATGTTGGATGGTTCTAAAGTCAGCGCGTCGGTCTGAAAGAAGACAATAATTATGAATACTTTGATTTATTATCTTCATACGCAGATTTATACGGTAATACAGATAAATAAATGTATAGCACTTAAATTAGCTGTAACGCTTTCGTGAACATTACACCATTTTATTTGTAGAACACAGCGTAACACAAGGCATATGTCCTGGATATGTCCCTAACGAAGGGAGTTATGTTTATCACATGAAATACTACGAATTATGGAGGGACACATG
>NW_013814586.1:0-484 GCF_000517525.1 Limulus polyphemus
ACAGTGATATACCACCTTATTCTTAGTGATCCAGGTTAACTTCTGGGTATATTTATAATGTTGTTTTACAGTGATACACAACCTTGTTGTTAGTGTTACAAGTTTAACTTCTGGTTATAATGTTGTTTTACAGTAATATTTCACCTTGTTGTTAGGGTTGTAAGTTAAATTCTTGGTATATTTATAATGTTGTTTTACAGTGATACACTACCTTGTTGTTAGTGGTCCAGGTTAATTTCTGGGTATATTTATAATTTTGTTTTACAGTGATATACTTCCTTGTTGTTAGTGTTCCAGGTTAACTTCTGGGTATATTGATAATGTTGTTTTACAGTGATATACTACCATGTTGTTAGTGTTCCAGGTTAACTTCTGGTTATAATGTTGTTTTACAGTGATATACTACCTTGTTGTTACTGTTACAGGTTAACTTCTGGTTATAATGTTGTTTTACAGTGATATTTCACCTTGTTGTTAGTGTTCC
>NW_013814587.1:0-480 GCF_000517525.1 Limulus polyphemus
TTATGGGTGTGTAGGGTGATGATTTGGTGCTTCGTGGTCCTTACTGATGAACATATTCAGATATGATTATGGGTGTGTAGGGTGATGGTTTGGTGCTTCGTGGTCCTGACTGATGAACATATTCAGATCTGATTATGGGTGTGTAGGGTTATGATTTGGTGCTTCGTGGTCCTGACTGATGAACATATTCAGATCTGATTATGGGTGTGTAGGGTGATGATTTGGTGTTCCGTGGTCCTGACTGATGAACATATGCTATCTGATTATGGGTGTGTAGGGTGATGGTTTGTGCTTTGTATTCCTGACTGATGAACACATTCAGATCTTCTTATAGGTGTGTAGGGTGATGGTTTGGTGCTTTGTAGTCCTGACTGATGAACATATTCAGATCTTTTTTGGGTGTGTAGGGTGATGGTTTATGCTTTGTATTCCTGACTGATGAACATATTCAGATCTTCTTATAGGTGTGTAGGGTGATTG
>NW_013814588.1:0-908 GCF_000517525.1 Limulus polyphemus
GGTGCAGTTGGGTAGGCCTTGTGTGCCATACTTTCCAACTCCTGTGCCAGTTCTTGCAGGCTCTCCCATTTAGCACGGACTCTAGTCCTAAACCTAGCCCTGTATACTTTGGACTGATTTTGAGTTCCATATACCTGCGTTCTAGAGCAGCTACCAGTGCCCTATAGTTGTGCCTATCATCTGCTGACAACTGTCCAAGTATTTCCAGTGGTTGTCCCTTCAAGCTCGTTGCCAGGTACACTGCTTTCTGCTCCTCTATCCAACCATTGATTTCTGCCAGTAGCTCAAATTGTGCTCTATATGCTTCCCATGGTGCCTTCCCATCGAATTCCTGTGGCTTCCTTTAATTTCGCTTTGAAATTTACTAATCTTTTCCATTTGTGTGCTGGCTTTCTCTCAACTGTTGGAGTCTTTCTTCCTGTTTCTTTTCTTGTTCCAGTTGCCACTGGTGCTGGTTTTCCTGCCACTGCTGTAGCCTCTCTTCTTGTTTATTTTCTTTCTCCTCCAACCACTGCTGTAGCCTCTCTTCTTGTTTATTTTCTTTCTCCTCCAACCACTGCTGTAGTCTCTCTTCTTGTTTATATTCTTTTTCCTCCAACCACTGCTGTAGCCTCTCTTCTTGTTTCTTTTCTTTTTCCTCCAACAACTGTTGTAATCTCTCTTCTTGTTTATTTTGCTGTTCGAGCTGCCACTGTTGCAGGTTTTCTTGTCACTGCTGTTGTCTCTCTTCTTGTTTCTTTTCTTTTTCTTCCAACAACTGCTGTAATCTCTTTTCATGTTTATCTTTTCGTTCTTCTTGTTTCTTTTGCTGTTCTTGTATTGCTGCCATCAAATCTGCTAAGATGTAGTTTGATTTGTCACTTCTCGTTTCCATCTTCATTTTTTTTTTCTTTATCTCTACTCCCTGA
>NW_013814589.1:0-484 GCF_000517525.1 Limulus polyphemus
TATCTACAAACTGATCCCTCAGCAACAACTTGAGGAGATCGGGTGGTGCAGTTGGGTAGGCCTTGTGTGCCATGCCTTCTAAGTTCTGAGCCCTGTAGACTTCTGACTGATTTTGGGTTCCATACCCGAGTTCTAGAGCCGACACCAGTGCTCTATAGTTGTGTCTGTCGTCTGCTGACAACTGTCCAAGTATTTCCAGTGGTTGTCCTTTCAACCTCGTTGCTAGATATACTGCTTTCTGCTCCTATGTCCATCCATTCATCTCTGTCAGTAGCTCAAATTGTGCTCTATATGCTTCCCACGGTGCTTTCCCATCGTATTCCTGTGGCTTCCTTCGTACTGGATCACTCCTATTACTGACACTCATATCTGGGATGTGACTTCTAACAGGACTGAAGATGTCTTCATTAGGGTTTAACTGCGGGGTCTGAAAAGGGCTTGCCATTGTCTGGGGCTGATTAAGTCGATGGTTAATGTATCCTCC
>NW_013814590.1:0-964 GCF_000517525.1 Limulus polyphemus
AATAAGAAGACAAAAGATTTAACGATACTGTGTACAATCAATAAGAAGACACAATATTTAACGATACTGTGTACTATGAATAAGAAGACACAAGACTTAACAACACAGTGCACTGTCAATAAGAAGACACAAGATTTAACAATACTGTGTACTATCAATAAGAAGACACAAGATTTAACAATACTGTTAATTGTCAAAAGAAGACAAATATTTAACGATACTGTGTACTGTCAATAAGAAGTCACAAGATTTAACGATACTGTGTACTGTCAATAAGAAAACACAAGATTCAACGATACTGTGTACTGTCAATTTTTCTTATCGACAGTACACAGTATTGTTAAATCTTGTGTCTTCTTAATGTTAAATTTTGTGTCTTCTTATTGACAGTACACAGTATTGTTAAATTTTTATGTCTTCTTATTGACAGTTCACAGTAATGTTAAATCTTGTGTCTTCTTATTGACAGTACAAAGTATTGTTAAATCTTGCGTCTTCTTATTGACAGTACATAGTATTGTTAAATCTTGTGTCTTCTTATTGACAGTACACAGTATTGTTAAATCTGTTGTATTCTTATTGACAGTACACAGTATCGTTAAATCTCGTGTCTTCCCATTGTTAAAACACAGTATCGTTAAATCTCGTTAATTTTATTGATAGTACACAGTAATGTTAAATTTTGTGTCTTCTTATTGACAGAACACAGTATTTTTAATTTTTTATATCTTCTTATTGACAGTACACGGAATCGTTAAATCTTGTGTCTTCTTATTGACAGTTCACAGTAATGATAAATCTTGTGTCTTCTTATTGACAGTACAAATTATTGATAAATCTTGTGAACTGTGTACTATCAATAAATTAACGAGATTTAACGATACTGTGTTTTATCAATGAGAAGACACGAGATTTAAAGATACTTTGTACTGTCAATAAGAAGACACAAGATTTATCAATACTA
>NW_013814591.1:0-485 GCF_000517525.1 Limulus polyphemus
AAAGTTGCGTATGGTGGTTACATATTCGGTAACTAGAGTTACACCTAGGTTTTCATGGAGTAGTTGTACCAAGTAAAGCTAAAAATGAGTATGGTGGTTATAAATTTGGTAACTAGAGTAACACCTAGATGTTCGTGGAGTTGTTGTACCAAGTAAGGCTTACGATGAGTATGGTGGTTATAAATTAGGTAACTAGAGATACACCTAGGTATTCGTGGAGTAGTTGTACCAAGTAAGGCTAAAGATGAGTATGGTGGTTACAAATTCGGTAACTAGAGTTACACCTAGGTGATCGTGGAGTTGTTGTACCAAATAACGCTAAAGATGAGTATGGGGATTATAAATTCGGTAACCAGAGTTAAACCTAAGTGTTCATGGCGTAATTGTTCCAAGTAAGGTTAAAGATGAGTATGGTGGTTATAAATTCTGTAATTAGACTTACACCGAGGTGTTCGTGGAGTTGTTGTACCAAATAACGCTATATT
>NW_013814592.1:0-485 GCF_000517525.1 Limulus polyphemus
CCTTTTACTAGCAGGCGTTATTCGTAAGTTTTTAATCTTTTGTTCTATTTATCATAGAATTGGCCGGGGTTGTTGTAAGACATTAATGTGTTGCTGTGTATAACTTAGTAACTACAAGGGTTGTTGGAAGTCTTTAATGTTTTGTTGTATCTAACTTTTTAATGGGAGGGGTTGTTGTAAGTCTTTAATGTGTTTTTGTATCTAACCTGGTTCTGGCAAGGATTGTTGTAAGTCTTTAATATCTTGTTGTATCAAACCTGGTACTATCAGGGAATGTTGTAAGTTTTTAATCTGTTGTTGTATCTAACCTAGTACTTGCAAGGGTTGTTGTAAGTCTTTAATCTCTTGTTGTATCTAACTTCGTACTGGCAGAGAATCTTGTAAGTCATTAATGTGTTGTTGTATCTAACCTAGTACGTGTAGGGGTTGTTGTAAGTCTTTAATATGTTGTTGTAACTAACCTGTTACTGGCAGGCCTTATTCTT
>NW_013814593.1:0-1152 GCF_000517525.1 Limulus polyphemus
TCTATATTTGAAACATACATAGCTTATACTGTTAACTATGTATTGCGAAATTCCCACCTATTCTCCAAAGTTTTAGTACATTCTCGAGAGTAAGAATCAAAAATATATGTGTGTACTATGGCACGTATCGCGTTGGTTATATTTATAGCGTGTGGAAGCGTTCTAGAAATTTCAGTTTTATGTAACAATACATATTAAATCGTTTACATGAATTCATTATATTTGTATCAAATTACACCAATATTTAGTCAAAACGAGGAAAACAAAATTTTCCTTTTGTCTTAATGATAAAATAAAGTTTCTTCAAGGTTAGTGGCATGTATCTTGGAAAACAACACATTGTTGTCGTTTAATAACAATTTACTTATTAAATGTTTTTTCTTGTACAAATGCTGTTAGTATAATAATAATAATAATAATAAAGGTCGATTCTTCCCAACGACAGAAATTATTTTCTCTCGTGTATCGAGCTTATTAATAACGTTTTATAATAAAAACTACAAGAACTGAGGTTTGGTTGCAATAACTAAAAACATATATATATATATAATTAATTAGTCAAATTTCATAATTATAAAGTAGATTAGGTCATTATATCTGAAGTTCCCGATTAATAAGAGTTAATCACAGTTATGGCTTACAAAGTTTTTTAGTACACCAAGAATAGCAAACCAATAACAGAGACTCGCTCAATCAGAATCAATGTTCATCGTGGTACCAATTAACGATCTCTTTTGATCGTACCATTTCTAGTTTTTTTTTTTTTTTACACTATTCTGAAGAGAAAACCACAAGCATATAATATGGCAATTTATATCAAGCTAAACTAGTACAGTATTGATACATTTAAGTTTAGATAATCAGCTTTTATATCTGTAGGCCTGTCTGTGTGTTTATTTTTCCGAACTATCTGTTTCTCCACCCCGACAAATCGAAACCCAGACTATAGCGTTAAGTCCATAAATTCAAAGCTATTGATAAAAAACTAAATTATTAAATAGTTATTAAAATATAGCTAAACAGTTTCAATATTGATAATGTGATGCTAATAAGAAATTTACTTTTGTAATGCATAACTTAACTAACACATATCCAGCGTCTAACCAATTCAGCAAATACAAATACAGTAAGAGATCAATTTATAACAATAAA
>NW_013814594.1:0-485 GCF_000517525.1 Limulus polyphemus
AGCCATGCCGGGCCCTTGTGAAAAGTTCTACACGTCACGAATAGTCCAAGATTCATTTTTCACATTTTTCATCAATTTTAAGGTTCTACTAGAGTATTTGCATATATACTCTTTTTAATGCTGTCACAGTAAATTAAAACTAATGATAAATAAGTAGTCTAGCATTAGGTGGCCTTAATCTATTTTTATTCCTTATATATATATTTATATATATTAACTGTGGAGGGGTATTTAGGGCTATGTTCATCATGTGTGCAGTAACTGTCAAGTTCGTATAGTAAGTCATTCTTGTGCCAATTTTTTCGCAAAATAATTTAGCGAACTATGTAGGTGTCTATCGGTTAACATTTCTATATTTGCATAACTAGCTGTGTACCCGTCCTTCGTACGGGTTGTGTGTATAAATAATACATTAATTTAACAATTAACAAACAAATTACTTGTACTTATCAGCCCTGATAACAATTTGAAAGTCAGGCGAATCT
>NW_013814595.1:0-484 GCF_000517525.1 Limulus polyphemus
AGGTTGTGCTGCGTCAATCCTATGATAATTTAACAGGAGGACATCTCGGAATCAAGAAGACATTGAGTCACATACGACAAAGATATTACTGGATAGGTATGAGGTGAGATGTGGAAGAATGGTGCCGAACATGCAGTACATGTAGTGCTAAAAGGGGACCCAAGCATACGGGACGCCCACCTTATGAAGAGTTGCCTGAGAATGTGTCAGAGTTTGTGAAAGTGTTATCGGAAAGGATGGATGATATCCACTATCAAGTGCGTTCAAACTTGAAAACGTCTGCTGATTCGATGAAGTTAACTTATGATAAGAGATCTACTGAAGTCAGCTTTGTACCAGGAGACAAGATATGGTTGTATAATCCCAGGAAGACCAAAGGGAAGTCTCCTAAGTTGTCTTCTCCATGGGAAGGCCCATATGACATAGTGGATCGTTTCTCAGACGTGACTTTCCGGGTAAAATGTGGTCGGCGAGGTAAGTCAAA
>NW_013814596.1:0-743 GCF_000517525.1 Limulus polyphemus
AACATATCTACATGTGTTTGTTTAAGACCGACTGGATTAAATAGGACGCAATAGCTATTTTCGTCCTATGATCCACTGTTGAGTTTAGTGTGCAGGCAATGTGTTTATTAACTCATCTATTTACAAAATATCTTCATTGGTTTCCTCAAGTCCGAGTGGATTCAATAGATTCAATAACAATTATAGTTCTATGACCCACTGTTGACTTTAGTCTGTAGCCAGTTTGTTAATTAACTCATATATTTACAAGATATCCACACGTGTTTGTTTAAGACCGACTGGATTAAATAGGACCCAATAGCTAGTATCGTTCTATGACCCACTGTTGACTTTAGTCTGCAGCAAGTTTCTTAATTAACTCAAATATTTACAACATATCTACATGTGTTTCCTTAAGTCCGACTGGATTAAATAGGACCCAATAAGTAGTATCGTTCTTTGACCCACTGTTGGGTTTAGTCTGCAGTCAGTTTGTTAATTAAATCATATATTTACAACGTATCTACACGTGTTTGTTTTAGACCGACTGTAATAAATAGGACCTAATAGCTAGTATTGTTCTATGACCCACTGTTGACTTTAGTCAGCAGTCAATGTGTTAATTAACTCATATATTTACAAAATATATGCATGTGTTTCCTTAAGTCCGACTGGATTAAATAGGACCCAATAGCTAGTATCGTTCTCTGACCCACTGTTGACTTTAGTCTGCAGACAATGTGTTTATTAACTCATCTATTTAC
>NW_013814597.1:0-485 GCF_000517525.1 Limulus polyphemus
GCCTCATACCTATCCAGTAAAATCTTTGTCGTAGGTGACTCAATGTCTTCCTAATTCCGAGATGTCCTCCTGTTAAATTATCATGGGATTGACGCAGCACAACTTCCCGTAACTTCCTCGGCATAACCGTTTGCCAAGTCGTCAATTTCCTATCTCCGGAGAAGAATACCATCTTCAAGCTTTAACTGGTCCCATTGTGCCCAATAGTGCTTTGTCACAGGGCTTAGACTAAACACCTTCTCCCAAGCAGGGCACGAAACACTTGCTTTGAAAAAATCAATTATTGGCTTCAAATCTTGATCTTTCTCCTGCTCTGCTTTAATATCTATACCTGGTTCCACTTCGTCATCATCAACATCTTCAGTCACTTTGACTTCACCTTGATGGCACCTAATTTGTTCAACCTCTCTTTTAACAGTTACAGGAACTTGGCCTTTGTTGTTCCCAAACGTCATTTTATCAAAATCAATTACAAATTCCCTCGG
>NW_013814598.1:0-485 GCF_000517525.1 Limulus polyphemus
AAATGTCTATAATAGAGTAGTATACCGAAGTTGAGCACACCAAATGTCTATAATAGAGTAGTGTACCGAAGTTGAGCACATTAACTGTCTATAATAGAGTAGTGTACCGAAGTTGAGCACATTAACTGTCTATAATAGAGTAGTGTACCGAAGTTGAGCACATGAACTGTCTATAATAGAGTAGTGTACAGAAGTTAAGCACATTAACTGTCTATAATAGAGTAGTGTACAGAAGTTAAGCACATTAACTGTCTATAATAGAGTATTGTGCCGAAGTTGAGCACACCAACTGTCTATAATAGAGTAGTGTACCGAAGTTGAGCACACCAACTGTCTATAATAGAGTAGTGTACCGAAGTTGAGCACACCAACTGTCTATAATAGAGTAGTGTACCGAAGTTGAGCACACCAACTGTCTATAATAGAGTAGTGTACCGAAGTTGAGCACACCAACTGTCTATAATAGAGTAGTGTACCGAAGTTGA
>NW_013814599.1:0-897 GCF_000517525.1 Limulus polyphemus
TAAAACATCCTTATTGATATTTCATACAACAAATTAATTGAACATACACAATATTCAACTCTGATTCGATGGAAAGCATTTGTGATCTGTTGCTTTAATTCGTCAATGGTTTGGGGGTTTTAAGATTATCTGAAAATATATATAATAAAATAAAACTTTTAGAATCGATATACAGAAGTTGCATAACTTAACGGATGGGTACATTGTTCTGGGCCACCCTGTATTGTGATGTTTCTTGTTCAAAAAAGGAAAAAAGTAACTTTAATTTCTATCAACTGATGATTTCATGATGATGATTGCTTAATATTCCAAGGAAACTAGTTTTTAAATATATTTTCAGCTCACACAGTATTTGAATAATAATAATATAAAAAAGTTTTGACCTATAGAAAGATTATTTCACATAGTTCGGTTACATTTAGTTTTCTATTCACTAATCAATGAATAACATTCGTTAAAAGAAGATAAACTACATTCTTATCTTTTACGCTTTAAAATAATTCCATTATCTGGCTTTTACGGTAAAAAGATGTTCACACGACCATGTACCATACTTCAAGTATTTTTTGATACGATGATAGAAATGAATAAAAACACTATAACCCGAGCGCTTTCGAAAGGCGGACCTTTCTTCTTCAGGGGTAAACTTGGAATATACGATGAGGTATCTTGGAAGTAATAACCGTTTTACCGTGAAATGAATAAATATATAGAATGATGAACATTTACGTTAGTCTTAGTTTTATTCCTTCACGGTAAAATATGACCACTTGCTGTAACCCTGGTCTTCGTTTTTCATGCTAAAAGTATATTCAGCATGATGACTCTTACCGTAGCCATAGTTTTCCTTTCCATATACACTACAAGCATTACTCTTTTATCTGTGGTGTGTAGCAG
>NW_013814600.1:0-485 GCF_000517525.1 Limulus polyphemus
ACTTGTTTTAATTTTTATTTTCCATCCCACTTCTGACACCAGTTTGTTATGTCTCTGGCAGTTGGTTAATTTTCCGTAGAAATTCTTTCCAAAAAACTTCAGTAATACAAGTCCTTTCTTAAATAAAACTAGTATATTCTTTCTCAATACACCTTTGCAATACATTTCATTTTCACAGTCACTTTAACTTCAACACACGCTAGAATTAACAACGATTCACGCACTTTACTTATGGCTTGACTCGATTATCTGTCTGCAATTCAATTAATAATCTCGCTTTATTTGCCTGCTTATATACAGGAATAAAGGGCGTCTGGCAAATACTGGATTATTCGTGATGTTCCCCAGTCCTTCTAGATACTCATTACGTGTTACCAGAGTCACGTGACTTCCGCTGTCATAACAATATCAAAATTAAGCATTTTTATTGAAAGTTCTTTTGTTTTTGTTTTAACAAATCTAATTTTTCGCACATAAACATAAAA
>NW_013814601.1:0-533 GCF_000517525.1 Limulus polyphemus
GATGTTATAGAGTGGTTTTTGACTATTATGGGTTGTTACAGAGTGACTTTTTAAACTATTATGGGATGTTATATAATGTTTTTTACTATTATGGGATGTTATAATGTTTTTTACTATTATGGAATGCTATAGAGTAGTTTTAACTATTATGAGATGTTATAGAGTGATTTTTAACTATTATGGAAGGTTATAGAATGTTTTTTACTATTATGGGATGTTATAGAGTGGTTTTTAACTATTATGGAAGGTTATAGAGTGCTTTTTACTATTATGGGATGTTATAGAATGTTTTTTACTATTATGGGATGTTATAGAGTGGTTTTTAACTATTATGGAATGTTATAGAGTAGTTTTAACTATTATGGGATGTTATAGAATGTTTTTTATTATTATTATGGGATGTTATAATGTTTTTTGACTATTATGGAATGCTATAGAGTAGTTTTAACTATTATGAGATGTTATAGAGTGATTTTTAATTATTATGGTAGGTTATAGAATGTTTTTTTTACTATTATTTGATGTTATACGTG
>NW_013814602.1:0-485 GCF_000517525.1 Limulus polyphemus
CCACATCTATTTTAACCTCAGGGAGTTAATATTACATAAAAGTTAACTATTTTCTATTAGCATATTAAAATACACAAGATGTAAGATTAGCAAACCATACCATTTAATTTCGTGTGATGTTATCGAGAATAGGAAAGGGGAGTCCTAATACCTCGTGTGCCGGGCTGCGAATCAAAGGTTAAAGGTTCTTGTCGCGATGTCGCTGAAAACGCGGCGCACTTTCAGCCATATACTGAGTGTTCACAAGTAAACAGACACCTAATTTTTCGTCATTTAAATGATTTGTGCTAACTAATTTGCGTTCACAGAGCACTATATAAATGAAAATGGTCCGCACACTAATTATCTTGTGTTACAACATACCTAGAACTCAAGGTTCTCTCGAATTGTCAGATGTTGTTAGAGGAAGGATAGTTGGTCAAGCAGATGGTGGAATAAGTCAGCGGCAAATTTCGCAGAATTTGGGAATCCCACTTTCGACAGTC
>NW_013814603.1:0-486 GCF_000517525.1 Limulus polyphemus
AAGAATGATGTACATAACTATAGGGAGCTAATTTATTGTACTTGTATCGCTGGAAATTTGTTCAAAGAGCAATGACAACATCTCAACCTACCTGAGGAACTATGGAATCGTTAAATCCTACATCAGAGAACCACTTGGAGATCATTCGAATGAACTACAATCGAAATACTTACCTTCTGGTATGTCTTCCATAGTTTCAGCGGTAGGTTTATGGACGTACCACCCTAAAATCCGGGGTTTGAATCCTCGTGGTGATCAGAGAGCATATAGCTCATTATGTAGCTTTGCACTATAAAAAAAACACATCCTGGTATTTTGTATATCTTCCATAGTTTCAGCGGTAAGTTTATGGACGTACCACCCTAAAATCCGGGGTTTGAATCCTCGTGGTGATCAGAGAGCATATAGCTCATTATGTAGCTTTGCACTATAAAAAAACACATCCTGGTATTTTGTATATCTTCCATAGTTTCAGCGGTAAGTTTA
>NW_013814604.1:0-485 GCF_000517525.1 Limulus polyphemus
ATGTGTTTATTAACACATCTATTTACAACATATCTTTATTGGTTTCCTCATGTCCGAGTGGATTAAATAGATCCAATAACAATTATCGTTCTATGACCCACTGTTGATTTTAGTCTGCAACCAGTTTGTTAATTACCACATATATTTACAACATATCTACATGTGTTTGTTTAAGACCGACTGGATTAAATAGGACCCAATAGATGGTATCGTTCTATGACCCACTGTTGCCATTAGTCTGTAGCCAGTTTGGTAATTAACTCATATATTTACAACATATAACCATGTGTTTGTTTAAGACCGACTGGATTAGATAGGACCCTATAGCTAGTATCGTTCTATGACCCACTGTTGACTTTAGTCTGCAGCCAGTTTCTTAATTAACTCATATATTTAGAACATATCTACATGTGTTTCCTTAAGTCCGACGGGATTAAATAGGACCCAATAACTAGTATCGTTCTATGACCCACTGTTCACTTTAG
>NW_013814605.1:0-484 GCF_000517525.1 Limulus polyphemus
GTAATAATGGCTGGAGACGGCTTAAATGGGTAATGAAGACAAAACCTTGTCGATACGTTGTACATTTGCTGTCATGTTAAACTTATATTAAAGTTTTTCTTCATTACCTATTTAAGCCGTCTCCAGCCATTATTAGTCTCAAAGTGGGTTCCTCGTCATCGAATTTGAAATATCTGATGTAAGTATATTCAACTAGCTATACATGTAATAAGACAATATTCCAACTACCTATAAGTGTAATAAAACATATCTGATATAACTGTATCCAACTAGCTATACATGTAATAAGACAATATTCCAACTACCTATAAGTGTAATAAAACATATGTGATATAACTGTATCCAACTAGCTATACATGTAATAAGACAATATTCCAACTACCTATAAGTGTAATAAGACAATATTCCAACTACCTATAAGTGTAATAAAACATATGTGATATAACTATATCCAACTAGCTATACATTTAATAAGACAATATTC
>NW_013814606.1:0-484 GCF_000517525.1 Limulus polyphemus
CATAAAAGCAAATGTTTAACTTTTTTTTACTTACATTGTTTTTTTAATATTGATTTATATTGTTGCGTCAGCGAGTCACATGACTACTGTGACGCAACGTTTCTAGAACTATCATGTACTTTGGCGAATGCTCTAGTAATTACTAGATATATAGGGTAGGCTGGTATATAAAAGAGGGGAATGTAATGTGTGAGTAGATAGTGAGTAATTGAACTGCAGTCACAGGGTATTGTTGAAGTTAACGTTCGTTCGTTACAGTGTTGTTTTAGCGCGAGTATTGAGATTATGTGTATCGCAGAGTTATATTCGGAAAGAATAAACCAGTTTTATTAAGTAAAGACTTGTGTCGTTAAAGTTTCGTTGGAACGAAGTTACGGAAAAGTCAATTAACAAACGGAGACGTAACAAATTGGTATCAGAGAGTGGGATAAGAAAAAAAAGAAGAAAAATGGAAACGAGAGGCGGAAAATCAAAACTACAGCTT
>NW_013814607.1:0-1093 GCF_000517525.1 Limulus polyphemus
AATGAAAGTTAGATGAATTAGAGTTACGGATTTCTAACTGAAGCAGGTATACCCATAATTTATAAGCTTGATACTTCCCTAGGAGGCTCACAACATTGTGCATAATCTAATGAAAATGGAGTAAACACAGAATGAGTTATTTGAATACAAAAAAAACAATTAAATCTTGAAGTATGCAAGGTATTGTGAATAATACTTTAGGCTTACAGTCAACATGATTTGACAGAATTATACATTCTGTATTAGGGACCTCTCACAGTCAACATGATCTGACACAATGATATAATCTGTATTAGGGACCTCACACAGTCAACATGATTTGACACAATTCAGGGACCTCTCACAGTCAACATGGTTTGACAGAATTATATAACCTGTACTAGGGACCTCTCACAGTCAACATGGTTTGACAGAATTATACATTCTGTAGGAGGGACCTCTCACAGTCAACATGATTTGACAGAATTATACATTCTGTATCAGGGACCTCTCACAGTCAACATGGTTTGACACAATTATACATTCTGTATCAGGGACCTCTCACAGTCAACATGGTTTGACAGAATGATATAACCTGTATTAGGGACCTCTCACAGTCAACATGGTTTGACACAATGATACAATCTGTATTAGGGACCTCTCACAGTCAACATGGTTTGACAGAATTATACATTCTGTATCAGGGACCTCTCACAGTCAACATGGTTTGACACAATGATATAATCTGTAGGAGGGACCTCTCACAGTCAACATGGTTTGACAGAATGATATAATCTGTATTAGGGACCTCTCACAGTCAACATGGTTTGACAGAATGATATAACCTGTAGGAGGGACCTCTCACAGTCAACATGGTTTGACAGAATGATACAATCTGTAGGAGGGACCTCTCGCAGTCAACATGGTTTGACAGAATGATACAATCTGTAGGAGGGACCTCTCACAGTCAACATGGTTTGACAGAATGATATAACCTGTATTAGGGACCTCTCACAGTCATATCATTGTGTCAAATCATGTTGACTGTGAGAGGTCCCTCCTACAGATTATATCATTGTAAATCTGTAGGAGGGACCTCTCACAGTCAACATGG
>NW_013814608.1:0-485 GCF_000517525.1 Limulus polyphemus
TTAGAAGTCACATTGCAGACATGAGTGTCAACAATAGGGGTGATCTAATACGAAGGAATTCGATGGGAAGACACCGTGGGAAGCATATACAGCACAATTTGAGCTCCTGGTAGAAAGGAATGGATGGACAGAGGAGCAGAAAGCAGTGTACTTGGCAATGAGCCTGAAGGGACAACCATTGTAAATACTTGGACAGTTGCCAGCTGATGACAGGCACAACTATAGAGCACTGGTAGCTGCTCTAGAACTCAGGTATGGAACTCAAAATCAGTCTGAAGTCTACATAGCTAGGTTTAGGACGAGAGTCCGTGCTAAAGGGGAGAGCCTATAAGAGCTGGCACAGGATTTGGAAAGTATGGCACATAAGGCCTACCTAACTGCGCCACCTGATCTCCTCAAGTTGTTGCTGAGGGATCAGATTGTAGATGCCTTGGACAGTCCACAACGAAAGATACAAGTGAAGCAAGCACACCCCTCTACTATGC
>NW_013814609.1:0-482 GCF_000517525.1 Limulus polyphemus
GCTCCTCTGTTTCTTCCTCTTTGTAAGTTATTTGTCTTAATTTTTGTGCTTGAAGTCTGGTTTGACGTTGTTCAGAAGTTTCTTGTTGTCTATGTCAAGCTTGCCTTGATGATTCTGACTGAACACTGGCTTTGTGCTGTTTCTTGCTGTCTTTGAGTAGCCTGCCTTTCAGCTTGAGCTCGAAGTCTAACTTTACGTTGTTCCAAAGTCTCTTCCAGTATTTGAGCAGCCTGTCTTGCAGCTTGTGCTTGAAGTCTTTGATTGCGTTCTTCTTCTGTTTTAGCTGCTCTTTGTGCTTGCATTCTTTTAGCGGCAGAAGACGTTCCATAGAAAGGGCGTTTCTTTGGTGGCATAATCACCTGTATCACTAAACAATAATTTGCAATTCACAAAGTTACTAAATCACTTATGAAACAATTTAGCACTATTTAAAGAAAACTAGTTTTGGAAATACTGAATTGACAGCACGGTGATCTGAGTGT
>NW_013814610.1:0-481 GCF_000517525.1 Limulus polyphemus
GTAATTCACAACGAACGATTCACGCGCTTGACTCAATTGTCCGTCTCTATCTCTGTCTGCAATTCAATCCATTGTTGCCGTCACTTCTTGGCGGTCTTATATACAAGAATACCGTACATCTAGTAAATACTCGAGCATTCACGAACCTTCGAGAATATCATGATGTGTTACTAGCGTCACGTGACTTCCGCTGTCGTAACACCTCTTTAATCAATGTAGACTCTAAATTATGAAATCAACAAATATTTTTCCAATTTTGTTGTCTATATATTTCATTTTATACTTTCAGTACATAGACTAACAACAATATTAGGTTATACTTTTGTTTCTAATCGATATGATATTGTTGGAACGTAGTGTTAAGAAAACGCACGGGCTTTTATATATATTAGACGTTGTTAATCTAATTGATTTTTACCTATAATAATCATATGAATACGCCACGAAGTCATTTCATGAATGATCTTAATTTTGATTACCT
>NW_013814611.1:0-488 GCF_000517525.1 Limulus polyphemus
AAGTGGATAGCGCGTTGGATTTCTAATATAGTAAACAATATAATGTGGGTTGTTGTTCTTGTTTTTTGTTTTTACTATATTATCGATCATGATAACTTATAATGTGGGTTGTTGTTCTTGTTGTTGTTGTTTACTATATTACCGATCATGGTAACTTACAATGTGGGTTGTTGTTATTGTTGTTTACAATAGTATCGATCATGATAACTTATAATGTGGGTTGTTGTTATTGTTGTTGTTTTTTTTACTATATTATCGATCATGATAACTTATAATGTGGGTTGTTGTTCTTGTTGTTGTTTTTTTTTACTATATTATCGATCATGGTAACTTACAATGTGGGTTGTTGTTCTTGTTGTTTACTATATTATCGATCATGATAAATTATAATGTGGGTTGTTGTTCTTGTTGGTTTTTTTACTATATTATCGATCATGATAACTTATAATGTGGGTTGTTGTTCTTGTGTTTTGTTTTTACTATATTAT
>NW_013814612.1:0-754 GCF_000517525.1 Limulus polyphemus
ATGACACTGTTAAAGTTATTCCCATCCAAATTATACTTATAATTCAAATTATGATAATCCACATGCTTTATCTTGCATTTATTATAATTAGAATCCACCTGTCATTTGTTCTCCCAACTCACTAAATGATTTAAATCCTTTTGTAAATCAGCAGCATCCTCTTCACAGCTAGTAACACTCAAGACCTTAATATCATCTGCAAATTTAACTAATTCATTGACCATTCCTTCATCTATGTCACTGATGAAAATCAAAAAGAGAAAAGGTCCTAAGACTGATCCCTGAGGTACCCCACTTGTAGCATTAATCCAGTTTAACTGAACTCCATTTGTAACAACCTTTTACTTTCTTCCAAAAGAAAGGGTTGTGTCAGTATTTGATTTTAGTAAGGAAAGGGTTGTGTCTGTATTTGATTTTAGTTAGGAAAGGGTTGTGTCAGTATTTGATTTTAGTTAGGAAAGGGTTGTGTCAGTATTTGATTTTAGTAAGGAAAGGGTTGTGTCAGTATTTGATTTTAGTTAGGAAAGGGTTGTGTCAGTATTTGATTTTAGTAAGGAAAGGGTTGTGTCAGTATTTGATTTTAGTTAGAAAAGGGTTGTGTCTGTATTTGATTTTAGTTAGGAAAGGGTTGTGTCAGTATTTGATTTTAGTTATGAAAGGGTTGTGTCAGTATTTGATTTTCGTAAGGAAAGGGTTGTGTCAGTATTTGATTTTAGTAAGGAAAGGGTTGTGTCTGTATTTGATTTTAGTTAGG
>NW_013814613.1:0-469 GCF_000517525.1 Limulus polyphemus
CTGTCAATAAGAAGAAACAAGATTTAACGATACTGTGTACTTTCAATAAGAAGACACAAGATTTAACAATACTGTATACTATCAATAAGAAGATACACCATTTAGCAAATGTGTCTTCTTATTGACAGTACACAGTAATCGTTAAATCTGAAAGTACACAGTAATAAGAAGACACAAGATTTAAGGTATACAGTATTCAGTATTGCTAAATGGTGTATCTTCTTATTGATAGTTATTGACAGTACTGTTAAATCTTGTGTCTTCGATACTGTGTACTGTCAATAAGAAGACACAAGATTTAACGATACTGTGTACTGTCAATAAGAAGACACAAGTATTTAACGATACTGTGTACTGTCAACAAGAAGACACAAGATTATCGATACTGTGTACTGTCAATAAGAAGACACAAGATTTAACAATACTATGTACTCTCAATAAGAAGACACACGATTTAGCAATACTGTGT
>NW_013814614.1:0-946 GCF_000517525.1 Limulus polyphemus
ACTGGGCTCTATAATGCCGTTTTCCAGCATATAAGATATTTCTTTACGCATTTCATCGGCCTTGATTGGATTCAACCGATAGGGATGTTGTTTTACAGGAGAAGCGTCACCTATATCTACATCATGTACAGCGATGTTGGTTTGATTAGGAACGTCTGAAAATATAGATTCGTATTCATTCAGTAAACTAGCAAGTTAATTTTTCTCTTCAAGAGGCAAGTGATCGGCCAGAAATCAGCATTACTCAGTTTGATGGTGCATTCTTCTCCAATATTTTCAAATTTACGGGTGTCTGAATCAAAACAACTGCCACCAGTATAAGGAGAACACCCAACGGATAAAATATTTTCGGATGCATCTCGTATGTAATAGGGCTTCAATAGGGCTGGGTAGCCTTTCGACGATCAGGTGTTTTTACAACATAGTCCGTATCATTAACTTTCCGAATAACCTCATAGGGACCATGATACCTTGCTTTGAGTGAATGTCCCATAGTGGGTAACAATACTAAGATCGTGTCACCAGGATGGAACTTACGCTCTTCAGCCTTGTGGTCATAAACATTTTTCATTTTAACTTAGGATGACTTCAAATTTTCTCGAGCCAATTCAAAAGCACATAGGAATCTGGACCGAAATTTGGACACGTAATCCAACATGTGCATTTCTTTTGGATCATCTTCCAACCATTGTTCCTTCAGCAACTTCAAAGGACCACGCACTGAATGGCCAAACACCAGTTCAAACGAGCTAAACCCTATCGACTCCTGAACTGACTCACGAACAGCAAATAATAATAAATTAACTCCTTTATCCCAATCCTTCTCGTTATCGAGGTAGTAAGTCCGCATCATATTTTTCACGGTAGAATGGAATCTCTCAAGAGCACTTTGTGATTCTGGATGATACACACTAGATCTGACCTGTTTAGCACCGAGCTGATAAAC
>NW_013814615.1:0-485 GCF_000517525.1 Limulus polyphemus
GAAAAGGATGTGTACATGGTAAGGAATAAGTACCAGAGCCAAATGTTAAAAAGGATGTGTACATGGTAAGGAATAAGTACCAGAGCCAAACGTTAAAAAGAATGTGTACATGGTAAGGAATAAGTACCATAGCCAAACCTTAAAAGGATGTGTACATGGTAAGGAATAAGTACCAGAGCCAAACCTTGAAAAGGATGTGTACATGGTAAGGAATAAGTGCCAGAGCCAAACCTTGAAAAGGATGTGTACATGGTAAGGAATAAGTACCAGAGCCATATCTTATTATGGATGTGCACATGGCAAGGAATAAGTACCAGAGCCATACCTTATTATTGATGTATACATTATAAGGAATAAGTACCAGAGCTAAACCTTAATAAGGATGTGTACATGGTAAGGAATAAGTACCAGAGCCATATCTTATTATGAATGTGCACATGGCAAGGAATAAGTACCAGAGCCATACCTTATTATTGATGTATACA
>NW_013814616.1:0-761 GCF_000517525.1 Limulus polyphemus
CTATAGTTGTGCCTGTTGTCTGCTGACAACTGTCCAAGTACTTCCAGTGGTTGTCCCTTCAAGCTTGTTGCCAGGTGCTCTGCCTTCTGTTCTTTTGTCCATTCATTCATTTCTGCCAGGAGCTCAAATTGTGCTTTATATGCTTCCCATGGTGCCTTCCCATCGAATTACTGTGGCTTTCTTAGTACTAGATCACTCCTATTGCTGACACTCGTGTCTGGAATGTGACTTCTGACAGGACTGAAGATGTCTGCATTAGAGTTTAGCTGCAGTGTCTGGAAGGGGCTTCCCATTGTCTGAGGCTGATTAGGTCCATGGCTAATATATTCTCCCTGTGTAAAAGACAATAAATCGTCCTTTAATGTGTTTAAGTCACTTTGAAATTTACTAATATTTTGCATTTGTATGTGTACTGGCTTTCTCTCAACTGTTGGAGATTTTCTTCTTGTTTATTTTCTTTCTCCTCCAACCACTGCTGTAGTCTCTCTTCTTGTTCATTTTCTTTATCCTCCAACCACTGCTGTACTCTCTTTCCTTGTTTCTTTTCTCGTTCTTCTTGTTTCTTTTCTTTCTCCTCCAACCACTGCTATAGTCTCTCGTCTTGTTTATTTTCTTTCTCCTCCAACCACTGCTGTAGTCTCTCTTCTTGTTTCTTTTCTCGTTCTTCTTGTTTATTTTCTTTCTCTTCCACCCACTGCTGTAGTCTCTCTTCATGTTTATTTCTTTCTCCTCCAACCACTGCTGTAGTCTCTTTTCTTTTT
>NW_013814617.1:0-488 GCF_000517525.1 Limulus polyphemus
ATTTTAATCATAATAAATGCAAGATAATGAATTATAAGTATAATATGGATGGAAATAACCTTAATAGTGTTATGAAGAAAAGGGATCTTGGTGTAATAGTCTCTAAAGCCATCCAAGCTACAGTCAGGATGCAAAATGTTCTGAGGGGCTTTATGCTGAGAAACTTTGGGAACTCCTGCAGTAACCAACAATATTCTTCTACATATGGATAATATATACGAATAAATAATCCTGTTTTAAGCTTAAGAAAACCATTTTAAGGCTTGGAAACCTTTGCGGAATATACCAAGGTTGTTTTAAGCATGTTGCTAGTGGTAAGGCAAATAGGATTTTAGGTTGTATCTACAGAAACATTTAATACAAGTCTAAAGAGGTTATAATTTCCTTGTATATGTCACTTGTTAGGCCACATTTGGAATATTGTGTTCAGTCTTGGGCTCATTACCTTAGGAAATTGAATTGTTGAAAATGGTTCAGAGAAGGGTTAC
>NW_013814618.1:0-485 GCF_000517525.1 Limulus polyphemus
AATACTATATAATATCAATAAGAAGACACAAGATTTAACAAATCTGTGTACTATCAATAAGAAAAGAAAATTTAACAATACTATGAACTATCAATAAGAAGACAAGATTTAACACACTTTGTACTGTCAATAAGAAGACACAAGATTTAACGATACTGTGTATTGTCAATAAGAAGACACAAGATTTAACAATACTTTGTACTGTAAATATCAGGCCATAAGATTTAACAATACTGTGTACTATCAATAACAAGCCACAAGATATAACGATATTGTGTACTCTCAATAAAAAGACACAAGATTTAACAATACTGTGTACTGTCAATAAGAAGACACAAAATTTTAACAATACTATGTACTATCAATAAGAAAACAAGATTTAACATTACTATGAACTATAAATAAGAACACAAAATTTCACGATATTGTGTACAGTCAATAAGAATACACAAGATTTAACAATACTGTTTACTCTCAATAAGAAG
>NW_013814619.1:0-1545 GCF_000517525.1 Limulus polyphemus
GGCCCCTGGTGGCTAATGAGGAATAAAGCTTGGGGAGTCATAATGATAAATTTTAGGGCTAAATTTCTGTGGTGGGCACAGAACATATAGCCATAGTGTGGCTTTGCGGTTAAACGAAATAACAAACATAAGATGTTAAAGAATTGTTTCACTACACAATGAAAATAAAATAGTTGAGCTTCACAAAGTCGCAGTTGGAGACAATTTCACTCATGACCCCCCGTTGGCTCAACGATAAGCTTGAGGTCTTATATTGCTAGAATTTTGGGTTTAATCCCCGCAGTGTACAATATACATTTCAGTGACTAAAACAAAACAAACTTAGTTTCACTCGTAATTGAAAATATTACAATGTTTTACAGTCAACTCACGTCAATAGTGTTGTTTGCGTTTGTTACGTATATTCTACACAGGAAACGTTTGATATTAAAACTAATAACGCAAAGCGGTTAATTATGTAAAGTTCCCCTATCCTTTGGGGATAACTCTGATTTCACATTTGGAGTATTAAGAGAATAACCCATTTGTTCTTTATGTAAACTTCATGTTTTATTATGTCCCATGCGCTGTCAACAGAACGTTTAGTTCAAAAGCTAGATAATAAAATTATGTTTTTTTTTACTAAAATTCCTTATTGTTTAGCCCCCCCCCCCAGTGGCACAGCGGTATGTCTGCGGACGTACAACGCTAGAATCCGGGTTTCGATACCCGTGGTGGGCAGAGCACAGATAGCCCATTGCGTATCTTTGTGTAGCTTAATTACAAACAAACAAGCTCTTAGGTACATTTTATATGTTTGCACTCTCAGTTGTGTTTTTGTTTGATGTAAAAGGCATGGATGCAGATAAAAAGAAATTGTATTAATGCAAAATAGTTTAGCTGAATTGTTATTACAACATCCTTTATTTGTAATTATCACTTATTTTTCGTAATTCATAAAATTTCATTTTAATTGGGAGAAGCCAAACCCGTCGGGCAAAATACAATCTTGTCGGGCATTGATGTAGCCAAGAAATATTTGGCACTGGGGCAAAAATGTAACTATTCTTAAGTTAAAAACTTTCCATTGTTTTGACAGTGTTAAGCATTCTTAAGTTAAAACTTTCCATTGTTTTGACAGTGTTAAGCATTCTTAAGTTAGAAACGTTCCATTGTTTTGACAGTGTTAAGTATTTTTCCTATTTATTATTATCCAGTGCATGCCGACCTTATATTTCTTATATAAATGTATGAATTCTATGCATTTACCTAATGTTTAAAATATTTGTTTGCTTGTTTGGAATTAAGCACAAAGCTACACAATGGGCTATCTGTGCTCTGCCCATCACGGGTATCGAAACCCGGTTTCTAGCGTTGTAAGTCCGCAGACATACTGTTGTGCCACTGGGGGGGGGGGCATTTAAAAGAAAATATACATTTATTTTCCCCTTCCGATCCACCCTAAAGATTCTCACCGTATATGCATAAGATGCATATCCCAAATCTGACAAAATGACCAAGGTCGTACGCTGTCGGGCAAAATTAACTGACTCCTCCCTCCCCCCC
>NW_013814620.1:0-829 GCF_000517525.1 Limulus polyphemus
ATTTATTAATGGGTTTGATCCGTAAAAAATGCATTTATGTTGAGAATTTTTCTTTGGCATAAAAAATTGTTTTATTTGTGTTACGGTTTATAAGATAATATCTTCAGGACACATGAAAGGAAAATGTGCGCTTGTTCACTAGAGTTGTTACAAGAAATGCGCTTAACACTTTGGGGCCATGGGTGCGTTAAAAAAATAACGATGAAAAAAGTAACCCAAGAGTCTATCGGTTCAATATCAGATAGCCCTTGTGTAGCATTGTGAGGATTTCCGAACAAAGAAACAACATGATATTGACAAAAAACAAAAGAAAAAACGATAAAGTTTATTTCCAGCAGGAGTTACACCTGGAGAGAATACAAAAGAAAACTCAAAGCACCTTAAATATAATTAATTAGGAGATATTAAAACTTCATTTGTCGATATTTTAAGACAAGTTATTCAATGGATATATCCACCCGTTTTAAACACTTTCTTATGCTGAGCGTCATTTTAATCGCTGTCTGTCTAAAATAATATTAATAATCTATCTATTACTCCCACCCCCGGTGGCTCAGTAGTAAGTATTCAGTGTCATGAAGTTAAAAATCAGGTTTCGATGCCCCGGTAGGTAAAACACAGCTCGCCCATTGTGTAGCTTTGTGCTTTAATAACAACTACATCAAACCCAGTTACCTATATTTTATCAGTGGCTGATACTCAACAACTTAGCTTTCCTGGATCAATGACATAGATATCCAACTGAAGATAGCTACTAGCCAATTTTGAAAAATCTCGATGACTGAGTGATATCTTTCTGTTCAGGCTCAGCCGATGTTCAACAGTATTG
>NW_013814621.1:0-485 GCF_000517525.1 Limulus polyphemus
CTGACATTGACAGGAATATTGTGTTTAATGGCTAGTTTTGTCCAAGTGTGCATAATTTATGAGCTGGTTTCAGGAACACAAGGTAAACTGCAGTGTAATGTTCTGTTGTTGGGTTTGTTAGTATCAGTTTTGTTCGTGAGTTGAGTGTTGTTGTGGGGAATGTTGGAGAGTTTTCAACAATAGCTGGTGGAAATTTATTGGTGTGAATGAAGGAATGCTTTATGTGGTTAATTTTTTCATTTATATAGTCCATTGAACAGAGTCTTGTGGCTGTGTTTATGAGGTTTTTAAGTGTATTGATTTTTTGTGTGGTGTCATGAGCAGAATTCCAGAGGATGTAGAGGCCAGTGTGTGTGTGTGTTCTTGTGGTGAATTTGGGTTTTATACTGTGTGTCCGATCTAATAATTTTGAGGTTAAGAAAAGATAACTGTTTATTGTTTTTGTGTTCTATGGTAAATTCGATGTTGGGATGAATGGAATTTAT
>NW_013814622.1:0-485 GCF_000517525.1 Limulus polyphemus
TTCTCTGTTAAGGTGGAAATAAACATTCTAAACACTCTGTAATTTACGATATAATCTGAACCACGCTATGGCTACAGACACTTACAAATTAAGAGACGCGTCAGGGGACGTTGCAGGACTGTTCCAAGTCCACATAGTTTGGTAAGTAACGAATTTTGTTCAAGCAACAAACATACTTCACTTTCATTAATAATTTTAGGTATAATTTAGCCACGTGAAAAATATACATGTACCATTTAGTTTTCTAACCCATAATTTATCTTTTCAAATATATATATATATATTTTTTTTGTTAAATCCGCAATACAATAATAGGTCTGATAGTTTATAAGAACTTAATGAGTAAAAAGTAAAGAAAGGATGTAAATAATATGTCAAACGCTATATATCGGCCGTATAAAAATGCTGACGAGGCCTTTCGCTTAATACCAGGGCTCATCAGATACATGTACGTGTCTGATCTGTAATTCAGTTCTATATCACAT